>NW_027532599.1:3137220-3216091 GCF_008692635.1 Crocuta crocuta
AAAAAAAAAAAAAAAAAAAACAGAAATACTAATTTGGTCACCAGTGAAGTGTCTCATAGCCAAGGCACATTTTGTTTTTTAATAATCCTGAAAATCTTCCATGAAAATCTTGTTGGGGACTATGATAGAGAGAGGTGAGTATTTGAGACGATGCTTTCAGGCGTCCTCACAATGTGAAGAGCACTTGGAGCATCTTCAGGAGGTGAGTTTCCTGAAGCTCTGTTGCAGGCTGGGCAATTTCCAGACTTTCTGAGGAGCTCCAAAAAGACAGTCTACTGTGGTGTAGACACAGGTAGAGTCCCGGAACTCCTAATTACTGAACATGCTCCACTTCAGGATGTTACTGTGAAGAGGAAGTCACCTGACCAGACTCTGAATTTGTCTTGAAGCAAAGGGAATTTTAGGAAGTTGTTTTAGGTAAGTGACATAGAATGAGGATACTGAGAAAAACTAAAGGCAAGAAGTGTAGAGCATAGTTCCATGGATAGAATAACAAGCAAATAGAATTTTCACATTTCTAGCTAAGATCTAAGTGTACTCAAAATCCAGATGCATCAAGGTAATTTCTTATTAACTATATAATAAAGTTTGTATAGAGCCCGAAATTTAAGAAATACAACCACCTTTACAAAGTCATCATCATAGAACAGAATTGTCCCTATACACCTAAGTAATGAGTTAACAAAATTAGTTCTGGGCTTGGCTGTTGATATTTTATGGTCTTCTGTCATTTCCACATAATATGGATTCACGTTTCTGTGTGCCTTTACATGAAATAGCTCTACTCTACCCATACACAAAGATGAAGGAGTTCACTGTATTTGCTTCAGATCATAACATTCCAAAAACATAACAGTGTAACTAAGAACAGAAGCAGCAAACTTCTTTTTTCTTACAATGGACACTAGTTCAAAGAAGAGAGAGAAGTCAACAAAAGGTACAAGAAGAAAAAAACACAAGCAACAATTTTGTTATAGATAAGATATTCTCAGTAAATGATAATTAAGAACAGGGAGCATACCTCTTAAATGAAAATGACAAATCATAAAAGTGTCTTGATTCAGTACTATCCAGTAAAGACACAGTGTTGGTGGAGGAGGAAGAAAGGAAATCCCCCAAAAATGAGAAAATAAAAGATTTGTTTATAGGATAATAAATTATGCACAGTCCTCAGGGTTAAAGGTTAGCAGGAAGGTCTTTAAAAGCAATTTTATTGGGCAGTTACACATTATAATGTCAACGTAGGTGTGTGTTGGCAGGAACTAAAAGGAGCTTTGAAGGATTATTTAGAGAGATTTAATTATTTTCTGATGGTTGCATGAGGGTATTTTTTAACACTGCACTGAGATTTGACCAGTAACCTAGACTTCAACACTGCCTTATTACTCACTGTCTTATTACTCACAAGCACTTGAAAAATATTCAGAATTTAAGTGTATACATCTACTTTGCTGTTTCTTGAATGAAGAAAAACACTACTTACTCTTCTATCTCCTCATTTAGTTGCTCATCTCTGACACCTGCAATTTATTAGGGACTGGTAGAGCATAACAGTGGAAATAACATGACATCTGGCATCACCTCCACTTTTAGCTCTGCTACTTATTGCTGATAGCATCTTGCATCTGTGCCTTAAAGTCTCCAATTCTTACTTGCTCCTCCTGAAAACATAGATCATAATAACATCCCCTTAATAGGTATTAATAGGAGATAATACAAAATCCTTTGTATTTGAGTAAGCTCACGTAAGTAGCAATGTTCTCTAAAATGGATGTGTCAACGGTCTCCTCAAATCTTACAAGGCTGTTCAAACAATCAAGGTCACATAAACTTAATCTCCACCCTAATGAGCATTGCCTACAGAAAGGCAGAT
This sequence comes from Crocuta crocuta, assembly GCF_008692635.1. NCBI lineage: Eukaryota > Metazoa > Chordata > Mammalia > Carnivora > Hyaenidae > Crocuta > Crocuta crocuta. The sequence goes on from NW_027532599.1 coordinate 3,139,094, forward strand.
CTGACTTCCTAAAAGCTTCCTAAAAGCTCTTGACATCAGAGGTTTCTAAGAATCCCCAAAAGGTGTCTCAGAAGACTGCCCCTGTTCACACAGGCAACAAGGCTGCTGTATCACCAGTACTGCAGCACCTGGCATCATGGTCCCTGCCGGGAAACATAATCTCAGCTTCCTCAAGCCTACCACTGATCTTTTAGGTGTTATCACGAATATATGAATGCTCAGTAGTCCAAAAACTTGCAGGTAGTCTGAGGTGTTGTGTGGAAGTGTCTCTCACTCCCCTATTTCCATACACAATGGGGAATAAGCTGGAAAATAAATTTGAGAGGAAACACCAGAGTGCCCCTGAAACTGAACCACTACTCTATCCACACGGCTCATTGTTCATGCTCCTTCTTAGATCTAGATGATTCTTCCTGTAAGTAGAGTCCCAGCCACCCCTGCTCCCAGTTTCACTTTGCCAGACATACCTGAATCTCACTTAGATGAAACCTGGGACTCTCACTCATGAAACAGTCTAGTGAATGAGGTAGACATCTAACCAAGTGATTAATGTATGTCTCAGGCAAATACTATCACAGCAGCATATAGAAAGCATAAGGAACCCTAGAGAAGAAATGGCTGGTTGATCAGACCTTATAAAAACATAACATTTCCTCTTTATTTTGGAGGATTGGGAACATTCCAAGAATGAAAGGCTTGCCCCAAACCATGCTGATGTGGAAGAGTTGATTTCATATGCCTGGATTGGGTAGGTGGTGGAAGGGTTCACACTGTGAAAGAGTTTATAGGCAAGTAATTGCATTGTTGATTTATGCATTCATGGGGGAGGTGGCAGGTGGATGGATTAGGAGTCCATTACCTAAATCTGGTTGGGGGATGGGGCTTGGGTGTAACAGGAATGCTGGTAGAATGGAGATACCAATCCAAGAATTATAGGAGGAACACAACTGTATGTTAAACTCCCACTCAGTTCTATATATCTTTATATATTTCCTGATCAGGGTATTTGTGGAAAGTCACACATTATGCTAAAGTCCAAACAAAGAGAAATGTATTATTACTTACCACTCAAATGCTAGAGATATGTTCAGCTTAAGAAAAGAACCCTTAATTTAGTCCCACATCTGGTAGTAAGATGTAAGACAGAAGTAATTTTTCCATACTTTATATAAATTTTTAAATTTGTTTCACTGGAACTATATTATACACCCATGCTTAGTGATATACACAGGAATGAAGCCCAAAGCTTTTCAAGAATCACCTTCATAGGTTACTGCCAGGTTATGGAATGCATCAGAATAAACATGTTTAAAACTTGGGTTACAATAAGATCTATGACGGAAAGTATTATACTAAATACCTGTTTTCCACCTGATAAATTACTGGGACTACATCAACATAAAAGCTTTTGCATAGCAAAGGAAACCATCAACAAAACAAAAAAGACAGCCTACTGAACAGGAGAAGATATTTGCAAAGGATATATCTGATAAGAGTTTAATATCCAAAATATATAAAGAACTCATACAACTCAACATCACACACACACACACAAATAATCTGATTTTAAAATGGGCAGAGGACCTGAGCAAATGTTTTTCCAAAGAAGACATACAGATGGCCAAAGACACATGAAAAGATACTCAACATCATTAATCATCGGGGAAATACAAATCAAAACCACAAGGAGATATCACCTTACACCTGTAAGAATGGCTAAAGTGAAGACAAGAAACAAGTGTTGGTGATGATGTGGAGATAAAGGAACACTTGTGCACTGTTGGTGGGAAAGTAAATTGGTACAGCCGCTGTGGAAAATATTATATAGGGTCTTCCAAGATTAAAAAACAGAAATACTATATGATCTAATAATTGCACTATTGAATATTTACCTAGGGAAAACAAAAACACTAACTCAAACAGATATATGGACTCTTATGCTTATTACACCATTATTCATGACAGCCAAGACATGGAAACAACCTAAAAGTGTCCATCAGTAGATGAGTGGGTAAGGAAAATGTGATACGTATGTGCAAGGGGATATTACACAGCCATAAAAAAGGATGAGATCTTGGCACTTGAAACAACATGGATGGGGGCGCCTGGGTGGCTCAGTCGGTTGAGCGTCCGACTTCAGCTCAGGTCATGATCTCACGGTTCATGGGTTCAAGCCCTGCGTCGGGCTCTGTCCCGACAGCTAGCTCAGAGCCTGGAGCCTGCTTCGGATTCTGTGTCTCCCTCTCTCTCTGACCCTCCCCTGCTCACGTTGCCTTTCTCTCTCTCAGAAATAAGTAAAACATTAAAATAAATTAATAAAAAAGAAACAACATGGATGGACCTAGAGGGTATTATGCTAAGTGAAGTAAGTCTGACTAAGAAAGACAAATACCATACGATACCACTAATACATGAAATCAAAAAAAAAAAAAAGAATAAACAAATAGCAAAATCAATACTATGAATGCAGAGAACAAATTTATGGTGATAGGTTGGGCGAAATGAGTGAAGGTGACAGGGAGATACAGGCCTCCAGTTAGGAATGAGTAAGTCCGGGAATAAAAAGCAATGCATAAGGAATACAGTCAATGATACTGTAATGGCCATGGAATAGGGACAGACGGTGGCTATTCTTATAGTCAACATAGCATAATGTATACATTTGTCAAATCTCTAAGTTAGACACCTGAAACTAATGTAACACTGGTCTCATCTATATTGAATACAAAAAAAAAAGAATTGGCAATTTAAAAATTATGCTTTATAGGTTTATATAGCATGTTCTTGATACTGCATTTTAAAGAACTTCCTTTGGAAAGGAGAGTAAGAATGAGAATTTCTGCAGGCTGGCAACACCACCTACTGTCTGTTGCTACTTCCTTATAACTGGGGGCTGCGATGCGGGATTGAACACGGGGAAGTAGAAGAGTAATACCACGATAGCAGCCCTTTTTTCTTGCAGTGCATACAAAGGAATTAATCTTAGAATGCTATTTTTAAATATCTCAAATAAATTATTTCAGATATCACAATTCTATGTAGACTAAACTAGAGGTGATAATCTGAATTTTTCAGTTTTTGGCATTAAATAGATGTAGATGTAATTTGGCTTCCAAAGATGTTTAACTCTTCAGTTTCAACTCTCATCACCAGCCCCTTTCTAACACAGGCCCATACTCATCAGTCTGCTTTTTACCCAGAACCCCTTTCCACCCTGAGCTTTCATTTTTCTAGCCTGGTTTTCTCTGAATGAAATTCTCTTCTCTTACTCTTTCCATCGAGCTGGCTCCTACTTACCCTGCAGATCTCCATGAAATCAGTCAGGTTCCTCAGGAGCAGATTCTGGTTGAAGGCATCCATTGGAGAAGGTGCTGTCAGGTGGAGGGGAGTGAGGGGTACAGGATGAAGCCAAGATAAAAGTTATGCAAGAATGGGGTCTCCATGGGGTGTTAACTTCCTCTGAACCAACCAGGAAGCAGTGACGCCCAAGTTGCAGCAAGAAGTTGATTCCACCTGGAGGCGATGCTGCTGCTCTGTGGACCTCAGTCATTACCTCATGACTCAGGCCTGGGCAACAGGGTGAGAGCAGCGCATGCACTCTGAGCCAGGTGGCAATCCTGTGGAGAAGGCGCCAGCTGGGGGTTGTTGGCCAACATTTCCAGAAGTAGAGAAATGAGTGTGTGGCAGCTCAAGAGGAGGGTAGGGTACTGAGGAACCCGCAGAATCATCTAGATCCCTTTCTGCCTGACTTCTGGGAGCCTCGTCAGTATACTCCCATAGCACCCTGCGCGTCACTGTCCCAGCACTCACTAAGGCTTCCGCAAGTGCTGCCACTCCCAAGAAGGCATGGATCACTTCTGTGCATTTTTAACAGGCACATGGTAGACATGAGATAAGTATTTGTCAAACAACCTTCAACAGAGCCTCACACACACAGTAGGCACTGTATAAATATTTGTCAGATACAATTCACTAGAGAGAAAGCTAAAGTCCCATAACAGAAATTCTTAAATAAGAAACTTCTTCTGAAGCAGCTTACACTGCTCACAATGTCAAGTTACTTACACTCATGTGTATGCAGTTAGAAATCATCTGCCTCATCAAGAGAGACAAGAGACAGAAAGATTCTTGACTTCCACATCCTCTGAGAATGCTCTGGACATTATGGGATTTCTCTCCATAGTGTACCACCCATAAGCCGCTCCTTAGTTTCTTCTGAATCAAAACTAATCAGTTTGTTTAGTTGGTGAAATCCCTATGAAGCTGAAACAATTTGTCATCTGGGCTGTTACAAAACTTCTAGAGAGGAAAGCAATACATCTGCAAGTAAAATGAACAGGAAACTGCTAATTAGGCATCCCAAAACAACCCTGTGTTTTCCCAGGAACAGCACTAAAATTTTTTTACAGATAAGTAAATAATAAAAATAATAATAAAATTTGTTGGTGAATAATTCCCAAAAGACACACATTAAAAAGCATGATAAATTATGTCGATATACACACTAATGGGTCAGGGGTGTGTATACCTCTTGCGGCTTGCTGTGTTGGTTTGGATAGAGTCCAAAGAGAAGTTGAGTTGCATCTTGCATGAATAAATTTCTAATTAGGTGCCCAGTCCTGAAGCGTGTACAATCTAGAGATAGTTTAATCTTAGGGTCTGGGCCAGGGATGGAACTTTTGGCCAGAGAATATTTAACAATTGTAGAAGTAGATGATACTGAAAACATCATGTTCCAAACAGAAATCTTCACCCAAAACACATACACTAAAAATTATATATAAATATTCAACCTTGTGTAGAGATGATCTGTTTCATTCCCTAACATTTCTTTTAAATTAAATAATTCTATCATTAATAACTCATGAGTTTCCCTTCCAGACATTTTGTTTCTGGAGATATTATACTAAGAACAAGTATGATTGATATCAACCTTATATTTATTTGCAGTTACTCAGCAGTCTATTATGGTCAGTATTTAGAAACCCCAAAATACCCATTATTATGCAAAACTCTATATAATTGTATTTTGTATATTTGCATGAAAGAGCAGTGATTTTCAAATGCCTTTCCTCCTGAGCACTGCTACAGATCCAAATGTGACTTAAATAATTAATTTCCATCGGTGATACTAAATATCTAAGAAGGATTCGATCAATGCTTTTCTTCCAGAATATGCGATACTTAAAATTCTGGCTGTGTAAAGTCTTTGCCATCTGATATGCAAAATTCATTATGTAGAAGGTGCACTGTATATCAAAATGGAATTGTATCAGATACTAAGTCTGCTCTAAAATCTTTATTGAAACAAGAATGACATCACTTCTACAACAAGATATATCACTTCCTGAGATACGAACTTCTTGAGGAGGGAAATAGGTTCTTTTCTATGTTAAAAGTCTAAAATCATAGGACCAAAAGATAATTATTAAAAAAAATTGTGATGCCCTAACAAAACCGTTCTCACACTTGATTGGTCATCAGAATCATCTGGAAAGCTCAGATTCCTGGGACTGACCCCAGTGTTTCTGATTCAATAAAGGTCTGAGGGGTGGGGGCAAAAACTGGGGAGTTAAATGCACGAAATGCTCAGAACATTAATATATGTATATATATCTCCAAACAACATAAGTTTATCCAGTGCTTCCTTCAGTGCATATCACATTGCATTTCAGTTTTTTAAAGTTTATTTATTTTGAGAGAGAGCATGCACAAAGGAAGGGCAGAGAGAAAGGGAGACAAAGAATTCCAAGCTGGCTCTGTACCATCAGCACAGAGCATGATGTGGGGCTTGAACCCACGAACTGTGAGATCATGACCTGAGCCAAAACCAAGAGTCCGAAGCTTAACCTATTGAGCCACCCAGGCACCCCTGCATTTCCTTTTAACTATGTTTTCCTATGTCTTTTTCAAGGTGAGGTCCTTATGTAATATAATTAGTATCTCTCTTTAAAAAACATCTTTCTTCCTTGCTAATGAGTTGGGTAACATGAAGGAAAAGAACCCGTTCTTGAGAAATTAATCAGATGAAATTAAAAAAAAAAAAACAACACTTTTTTTCTGGGGAAAAGTAAAGTGCTCAAATAAAAATAATGAGGCAAACCAATATATAGATTTCAGAAAATAAAAGCAAATACATAATCAATTATGTATTAGAAAATAGCATTCCTGAATATACAGTTTGTATAAAGAAACTTAGATAAAACTGTATAATTCTATCCAATTGCCAAATGTCATCACATGTCTTTTCTGCATCTGGGATTAACTTAATTTTTTATCATTTCACTTACATGCTCCCTACATATGAATCTCCAGTGTGAAGATTATGCCACATCTTTCATTTTACTTTAAAATGTCATAAACCATACACTTGATAAATTTATTTCCTCTGGTTTGGTATTGCAGGAACTGTAATAAAATAACCAAAAAGGCAAGAAAAGCCCTCACTACCAGTCTCTATGCACTCTCCTTATCTCTATGCAACCAATCTTACTCCAGTAGGGCTGCTCAACAGAAGTAGTATTGATGGGGAATTTATAAACAACACACATTTATTCTCACAGTTCTGTTGGCTCACAAGTCCAAGATCAAGATGTCAACAAATGCAGTGTCTGCTGAGAGGTCAAGTATTGGTTCACAGTTATCTCTTCACTGTGTCCTCACAGGGAGAAGTGGTGAGGGATCACTCTGGGGTCTCTTATCAAAGCACTAATCCCATTATTTTTTAGAAATAATTTTAAGATTATTTATTTATTTTGAGAGAGAGTGAGCAGGGAGGTGCAGAGAAGGAGAGAGAATCCCAAGTAGGCTCCATCCCAAGACCCATGAAATCAGGACATGGGCCAAAGTCAACAGTCAGAGGTTTAACCAACTGGGACACCCAGGAGCCCCAGCACTAATCCCTTCCCAAATCCTGACCTCCTAATACTGTCACACTGGAGGTTAGGTTTCAACATATGAATTTGGGAGGGACACATTCAGTCCATAGCACGCCTTCTTATCCAGGGGTGTGAGATGTGAGAACTAGGTTTGGTTTGGGTTCTATTCATTACTCAAGAGAGCAGTGTTCAGGCAAACCTAGTCTGCCCCCAACCCTTTTTAATCTCCAAACAACTGGTTTGACCTTCAGTGAAGTGGTTACCAGTTTCCCCCTGTTCATGAAACTTATTTCTCAAATGATTGTGAGCCTTACATTGAAAAAACATTTAGGGAGCTTTTATTTGCTTTTATTTGATATGCCAATTTGCTTTCATTTTATTTGATGCATCAGCTTTTCAAGAGATTGTCTTAAGCAAGACATCTTTCTGTATTTTGGAAAGACAGATAATTTTCCTTTAATATTGTCATGGATAATTTTACTTTTTAATTGTTTTTTTTTTTGAAAAGGACTGAAAGTACAAGGTAAGTAAACTATAAAAGCACATATAATTATAAGCAATCATTTTTTTCTTCCTATACATATCCTTCACTCCTCTTCTTAAGCTATTTCCATATCACTGTGTGTATGGATACCTCTTTCTTTTTAAAATATCTAAGCTATATTCCATGTTTTAATATAGCATAGCCATTAATTATTTCCTTATTAACAGGCATGTTGGTCATCCATACTCTACACTACCATAAACTAGATGCAATGCATGCTTTTTTGTTTACATATATTAGTAAATATGAGGATAAGTTCCTAAATGTTAAACAGCTGATTCAAAGGTCATGTGCATTTGAAATATTGACAGATGTTGTCCAAATGCCCTTCAAAGATGTAGAAATAATTGCCCCTCCTATTGGGGGACTGACATACCTTTTTCTCCACACCTTGGTCATTGCAGTGAATTATCAAATTTAATTATCTTCATTAGCATAAGTTAAAAAATAAATTTTTAAATTTAATTTGCTTTTATTTAGTTTGTGTTGGAAATTCTTTAATTTAATTTGTAGGTTGAGGGTGAGTATTTTTTCATATGTTTAAGAGTCCCTGATAAGCTTCTATGATCTATCTATTCATGTATTCTGTCCAATCTTCTATTAGATTTTTTGTGTTTTTCTAATTAATTTGAGGAAGCACTTCATTGGAGGGGATCGGGGGAGTCTCTCTGTGATATATATTGTGCATGTTGTATCCCCTGTGTGGTTTTATACTTGTAGTTTCCTTGTAGTATAATGTTGCTCTGCAAACAAGACTTACATTTCCCCAATAACACAAACGTGAAAGATTTTCATTCACTGTGGATAACTTCTTATTCGTTATAGGTGCATGTGCTATTCTTCCTTTTCATTTTTCCTCTTTCACATATAACCATGCACAGATTGGCCAATATGAACCAGTATGATTGTGCTGGTTTTCTCTCAGCTTTATATCCAAAATTATTATCCATGAAGCAACCAAATTATAGCTGCCTTGGCTTGATTATCTGCAGTGACTTCTCAAAGCACCTAGAACAAGATGCAAGCTTCTTCACTGGCCTGTGTGATCAGACACCTGCCCCATCTGCAATCTCCTTACAGAAAATCCTTACACATCCTTCATGTCTCTCTATTCCACACACGCTGATTTTCCTTCTGTTCCTCAGACACACAGGACATGATATTCTCTCTACTTGGAAACACAAAATCTTCCCACATTCTTAGCTTGAATATATTCTCCAAAAAGTTTTCCTTGGAGACTTAATGGAACACAGGGTCCTTCACAGCTGCCTGTAGAACATCAGCTCCAAAACAGCACAGATTTGCCCTTTCATTCATCACCTAGAACCCTACTTCTGATGGTTAGTTTTATGTGTCAGCTTGGCTTGGTTATGGCACCCAATAATTTAATCAAATACTAGTTTAGATGTTGCTGTGATGGTATATTTTAGATGTAATTAATGTTTAAAATAGGTTTCAAGTAAAGCAGAACAACTCCATGATGTGGGTGGGCCTGTCCAATCAACTGAAAAGCTTCAGAGAAAAAGTGAGGTCTCCAGAAGAGGAAGGAATTCTACCTTCAGATGGCTTCCGGACTCAAGACTAAGACGTCAACTTCTGCCAGAATTTCCAGCCAGCCGGCCTGCCTTGCAGATCAAAGATTTGCCAGTCGCCAAGAATGCATGAGCCAATTTCTTAAAATCTCTTTATACAGATGATAGACAAATGATAGATAGATAGATAGATAGATAGATGATAGATAGATAGATAGATAGATAGATAGATAGATAGATAGATAGATAGATAACTATTGATACCATTAGTTCTATTTCTCTGGAGAACCCTAATACAGCCAATAAGTTACCAGATGCACATAAAAAGCCCCTTCACTACCAATTTCATGTTCATTCTGTGGCTTCTTTTACCCCACAGAGCATCACATCTTACCTCTGAAGTATGTATCCCAAATGAGAAGTATGACTTAAAATTAGATGACAGTGACTCACTTCCAAATCAACAGCACTATACATTTTTACTATTTTGCATTATTTTTAAGTATTCCATACTAATGAAAAGATATTTATGTTGCTTGATACAAAATAATTTAAATACATCATCCAAAATACTGTTGATTTAATGGTCCAATATACCAAAAACTGCCTAGATTCTGCTAAAATAATCCAGAAAGGAACCAATATTACATCCATGTACATATTTGGCATTTCATATTTAATTTGTATAAAATTTATATGAAAATGTATCTACATCATCACACATCATATATTAAAACTTTAACCACTAGCAAAGAGTCTTCAATTTACAGAAAAGAAAGGCTTTCTTGCTGTCAGACTCCATAGAATGGAGAAAAGAAGTGTGTAACAACTCACCAGTTCAGGTTAAAGTTTGGCTGACACTAACAGAGGAAATTCAATAAGTATATTGTATTTCTTAACATGCAAATACCATTTTTCAGATTATAATAACATCAATGTTATAAAAAATTGAAGTGTATTGAGAGCAAAATTTTCTTATTTGTACTTCCCTTTCTTCAACCATTTTTTAAGAGTTTTGTTCTACATAGGATGGACTGACTTTTACACTACTTTCCAACTTGATATTCATTTCCTTTATTATTGCGAGTCTTGAGTTTCTATTCAATATCTAAAAGATTTATAACTTGAACTCATTATGGCTGTCATTACATACAAAACTGATTAAAAATAAACTTTGCCTAGGTTATACAAATACTCAAAACAACTTGCAGTCCTCTATTTCCCCAGGAAAACAAAAGAACAACAAAACTATAAAAAAAATTTCTTCATTTCAGTATAGTTATGAGAAAATGAAATCTTCAGGACAATGAAATAAATAATCAGGCAACTCAAAACATAAAGGTCAATATTCTTCAAATGTTATATCCATTATGGTGTAAGTAAGTTCAAATCAGATTTTGGAATCCCATTTCAATAATAAATAACAAAACTTATATGTTTGTCTTGAAGACTGCATCAGGAAATAAGGATTTTGTTGGCTGGCCAATAAAATGTGCTGATAACTGATGAGATGCTCTAATAAAATTTATGAGATTATCCTGGAGTCTATTTGAAGAAGAAAGTATTATGAATAAGTGACTGGTCTCTTTTGTCTCTCCTCTGGCATTTTATTTTAAAACATAATAAATCATTCACTGATGAATGTATATGCTATGTTGTGAAAATACAGGACCAGATTAAGAAAAACTATGTGCCCTTTACATAGTTTAGCAAACCCACACCTATTTTACTGAAAAGGGAATAGTTTCTCACCTGTAAGCTCAGTATAAAAATAAGGATAACTAAGGAACTGCTCTGCCTAATGTAGGAATAGGCTTCCTGGAGGCCTTTCAGATTGCTGCTGTTTTTCAATAACACAATCTGGAAGTCACAAGTCTATGGAACTGTGATGAAATCCGTAACCCCAAAGAGATAACAATTTCTGTGCCAAACAGATGGGAAAAGGTCCTTTAGGTTTCCACTTCAGTAAACTTTTATCTTGCTATCTTTTCTTGTAATCTTTCTCTACACACAATCCCTGATGGAAACAAGTAACAAGTTAAAAATAGTTTATGTGTACTGTGAAGGTCTGGCAAGAAACTGAATAGTTAGAGGCACGGTGATGGTTGACGTTCAATCTCATTTTGTTCCAGGGATTCTGTTCATGATATGCATTTCCTTTGAAAACCCAATGGATGGAGAGCAGTGACTGTAAGTGTAGTAGCCTTAAAATTGTCATGTCACCAAAACAATCTGGTATGTGACGTACTAAAATTTAGTATGGTTTCAGAGCTTTATTTCCAGTCAACTAGTATTTGTTGTTTGATTGTTGATTGTTGCTACAATCAACCCTAAGATTCTACAGCCAGTGATTGAATATTCCCAAACTACAACTTAGTGGTAAAATATTTTTATTTTACCTTTATAGTGCTTTTCCTTTGTATCTTAACTTTTAGTGATCCCTTAAGAAACTGATATGTTACATGGGTACAAATCAGACAACAATTCTCTACAGTTAGGGTAGTTGATAAACTGCCTATTTAGGTATATTTTCTATACTTACAACCTCAATGAAATTATCATCTAAAATATTAAATAATATCATTAAAATATTATTAAGGGACTATCTCCTATTCCCAAACCAAAATCCCTAATATTAATTTTTTCTGACTCATAAATTAACCTCCACACATATCTTTGTTTTCCAAATGAGTCTTCTGGTCCATGATAGAACTCATCCAATGGAGTTCAGCAGAGTTTCATTCTTACTGAAGTCAATGAGTATGCACTGTTTAATAATGAGACTTAACAGCTGTGGAATGTTTATTATGTGATTGCTAGTACTCTAAATTATTTCTGTGAACAATATTTAATTATCAAATATGAAACAGGTGTTATTGGCAGCCACATTTTAAAGACAAGAAAATTGATACAATTAGTGGTTAATGAAGGAGGCAGAATTCATATTACTTGTAAGTGCCTCATCTTTATTAAGAACCTTAGTTGCCCGGCTCTTGAGCCTAACATTTGTAACCTCTGGACTTTAAGGACTTTCTGAATGAATGACTGGTATAATGAACAAAGGAAGGGTTAATACTAGATAGGATACAGCCATGAAGCTCAAGTGAAAGAGAAGGTTGAGAAGGAGAAAAGATAATCTGAAGGGTTATATACAAACAGAAATAATGCAAATAATAGGCCACCAAATTTGAAGCATTTCTTTCAAGACTACATTTGCTCCCACTCTTTCTTGCTTCCAAGTCTGCTGATTAAAATTCCATCCAAACTTAAAGATTTTGCAGACTCTTCACACATGTAATTATTTGGTCTGTGTTCATCTTCTCTATGTCTGAATCTAATGAGAGATGGCACATGTCTGTCTTGTCCATAACTGTATGCTTAGTGTCTAAAACAATGTGACAGAGTAGCTACTTAAGTGTAATTTTTATGCCTTATCATTTCCGTACTTCTGTTTTATTATAGAATTTTTGAACATCTACAAATAGAGAGAATAAGCAGCCCTGTACCCATAACACAGCTTCCAAAATTGTCCACATAAAGAAACACTTGTTTTATGTATAGTATACCCTGTTCCCTCCATTCGCTGAATTATTTTAAAAGCAAATCCCAGGCATCATTTAATCTCATCCATAAATATTTTAGAGAAGTTATTTTTTAAAAAAATAATGTTTATTTATTTGTGACAGAGAGAGAGAGAGCTGGGGAGGGGCAAAGAGAAGAGGGAGACAGAATCCAAAGCAGGCTCCAAGCTCTGAGCAGTCAGCACAGAGCCAGAAGTGGAGCTCAAACCCACGAACAGTGGGATTATCCCTGAGCCAAAGTCAGACGCCAACCAGCTAAGCCAACCAGGTGCCCCTAGAAAAGTTATTTTAAATGAATGAATGGGAGAAAATTAATGAATGGAGATCCATATCACATACTACCTCTTTTATTAAAAACTTTTTGAATCTCTTATTTGAGATTCAGCCCTTATTTGAAAGAGATTTCCACCCCTTATTTGAAAGTCTATAGGATTTTTTGATCTCTCTTACTTCACAGCACCTGTTTTGCTGTGTACATATCATGAACATTTCTTTGTTTTTATTTTTATTTATTTTTACTTTTTATTATTTTTTTTGAGAGAGAGAGAGAAGGGGAGGGTGAGAAAGCGAGGGAGACCAGAATTTGAAGCATGCTCCAGGCTCTGAGCTGTCTGCACAGAGCCTAGCACTGGGCTCAAACCCACAAAGAGTGAGATCGTGGCTTTAGCTGAAGTCAGATGCCACCCAGGTACCCCTCTCTACTTATTTTCAGATTCTAAGTCCTTGAGAGGTGGGCACAATGTCTTACTTTTGCGTATCATTCAAGGGCAACTGCAGTATCTTGAACATGGAATTCAGTTTTCTCCTACACACCACTTTCAAATGCATGTTAAAGGATGCTAAAGTAGCCCTCTTTCTGTTTCCATTTCAGCTAAAAACACGACAATAGATGGGATTTGAAACTCAGGTGCTAGATACAAAAAGCAGATAACTAAAAACTGTTTTCAGTTGTTCATGGTTATAGTCATCTTAGTTGAATAAAAGGATTGATGTTGAAGAGGCCAAAGGAGAGATTTCTTTAAAGAAACTTGGATGGCTATAGCATTCCACATTCATTCACCCTAAGTGAGAGAGGCTTTAGGGACCCTTGAAGTTTGAACAATTTAAAGAAGAGGTAGTAGATCCCATGTCTAAGAATAGCAGGCTGTGCTTGTAGAGGAAGTTCCTGCTGTAGCAGCAGGGGAAAGAAAGGCAGTTATACTGGGTATAGGCTAGAGAGAGAAGCAAAGTTTCTATGGCCTAGAGCAGCTCATATTGTAGAAAAAGACCCCATCAGAGGATCTCAACAGAAAAAATCCGGAGGTTTACTATTAGAGGAAGTAATGAGTCTTGAACACACAGAGCCCTAGAATATCAACTCCTAATACCTGCAAAGCCAGGACTCCATAATAAAAAAATACAAAATTATCAGTCAAAAAGAGCATTCCTTTCTCTTACCCCTACTCTCTCACTTCTGTCCCACCATCCCTTAAGCTCTAAATATGGGGGAGTTGAAACAGTGGCTGGAAGATGAGAACATTAGGTTGGCACATGAATCTGAGGCTGTTCACGCCTCGTTCCAGGCCCCTCCTAGACTGACTCAGTACACAAGTGGGGGAATGGGGAGAAATGACCACTTTGAGTTTTGACTATGAAGTTGGACTAGACTTTTTCATTGCAGAATTTAGACTTTTTGTGGGACTGAATTTAATTACTACATGGACACTGGTTATGAGACCAATGACAATGTAAAGTCCTTTACACACTGATAGTGACCAAATGGTTCTGACAATTGGCCATGATTTCACTGTATTGACAAGACAGAAAATAGACTTGTGAGTAGGTTTAATGAACCAATTCCCACTCTAACCTGAGTCCAACTCCCTAAATGTAATGATTACACGCTTTACAGGAGACAGCCGACTACTAAGGCAGTAAGCCAGTGAAGAGGGATTCAGAAGAAATATCTCCGTTCAGAAGATGGGAGAATGTGCAATTATCACCCAATTATTGTAGCATTTTTAGAAAAGACCAAAATGTGTATATTGGCCCAAGAAAAATGGACATTTTCCTAGGTCCTAACACTAGTTAGGAAGGTGAGGATTTGGAGCTAAGTTGATAAAAAGTGTATCCTCTTGCCACAATCTATGCCATCTTCCAAACTGCTTCAAAGCACCACTTGCCATAAAACCAAGCTACTTGAGGCACCATTTACATAATAATTGGTTGCCACGCAGGTGTACTAGAGTAAGGCAGAAAAAGACAGTGTAAAACCAAGAACTCTAAGTCTATGTTTATTCTGAACCCAACCCATCAGCCATTCCTGTATTTGTCCTCTTTGACATAAAATATGTATTCTACTATGCGATTAATTTGACAGTCCTTGACAATGTGTCTAAAAGCATACTTTGCTTTTATTTCTCTCACAAAGGAGCAGAAGTGTTTCAGTTCATCCCTTACTGAGGATTGTAAACACAGGCTTTTGACCTCAGGTGCTTTTATCCACTTCTAACCCAGATGCCTCACCTGTCATAAAGAAAATCACATGTCTCTAACCCAGAACACTTGAGCTTCTTAGAGTTCTTTAGACCCTGGTTTCCCAAAGCCACCTATGGAAGTGCACACCGTGAGACATGCATGAGTATAAGATTAAGTCAGAAAAATAGCACGGAGAGTCAGCCATTGGCAGAAACTCTTAAAACTCATCTGCGTTCTCGTCTTTCAGCACTCAGTTTCATTTTCCACGCACATACTACCAACCAAAGGGTTATCACCACACCACCTCCCAAATTCCCAAATCGTTTAGTTCTCGATAACACTTATAAAACTTCCTATTCCTCAGAGTCCTCTTATCTGTAAAAAAAAAAAATTACTGATAAGTGTTCAATGATATTAATCATTCTTAATCTGTCAAGTAATACAAGAGTTCTATAAAAAAAGATATTGCAGTAGATAAAAAGAAAGAAGATATATGACATATAAATGCAAAAATATAGATGTCACGGTGGAGTTAGAGGTTACGACAAAACATAAATGAGGGGATGAGTTTGGCAAAAGCTGTATGTACAATTGCGTGGAGAAAATGATTTAGTTGAAAATAATTCCATTAACAGTGGGAGATTCAGGGCCCACAGTACATTGCCATGATGGGGTAAGGGTGGGGACATCTTCTAACCACATCTCTTATGCCACTTCGAAGTCTGAAGCAAATTAGATGGGACATAGGTATGACAACGGTGATGATCATTATGAAGGTATACTTCAACAATACTAGAAACCTTATTGAATAGACAGAAATTGCAAGGGAAAAAAGAAATTCTAAACAGATAGTTTAAGTCAGGAAGAACATGCTGCCTTTGCACAAGCCACCCCAGTAAAGCAACTAGTTGTTACATTAATGAAAATCAGAACAATCCAGAGACCCGATTGCTTTGTTGTCCATAACTAGGCCAGGTGTTTTTTTTTAAAAAGAGATAAATAAAATTTAGTGAATGCTGCAAGGTCAGGAAGGAGAAGGAAGATTGAAGATGAAGTAACTTTTCAGATAGATAATGTAAATAAAAAACAGGTAAAAATATTATATTTACACACAATGAAAATAAAATCATTTTTTAAGTTTTTAAACTTAAAATAAATAAAATAAATAAATATAAGGAAATATGTCACTGTATGGGACTCTGATAATAGGTAAGTATAAAGTCTCAGAGACTTCCAAGTCTGATTCTTTTAAAAAATTCAATTATGTTGAGAAGAGAAACCTTATAAAAAGAGTTTGAAAGGAAAACACTGAATTATGAAGGAAGCATTAAGGAACAATAACTAATTCAAGATGAAGTAGAAATCATGTGGATTATTCATTTTGCTTGGATACCTCACAGCTACTGGCTAGTTTGAGAGTTGTTCAGGTCATAAATTCCTAGAGACTGAGGGAGAGTAACTGAATTATCCGTCTATTAATCAGAAGGGAAAAGGGAGCCCTGGTAATTAAGTAGCTGTCACATGCACTTCAATACTCTGAAAGACTAGTGCAAACCATCAAACAATCAATTTGTAATCACAGAGAACTGAGAACAGAGCTCTGAGAACAGGACTGACAAGCCTTTCAGAGAACAATTTTGTTTCATGATAAAGAGACAGGAGGGAGAGATAAGAGGGACTTCAAGAGATAGAGACTGTGGAATTCAGCAACATATTTTCATCTTAAACCAGAAATTCCTTGAACTGCTGACCTCAATATTGCAGTGTAGTGTATGGTATCCATGCAGTCTTTAATATCATTTGAATTAAAATAGATCTTGCTTCACAAATTAAACACTCCTCATATCTTACAGATATTTGAGATACTTTCATCTACAGTCACAAAAGAATTCCACCTCTTTTGATGGGCACAAACCTGATTTCACCCCATTTTATAGGACTGTCATAATATGAACAAATCAGTATGGCTCCCCTAGTTTTTGAGACAGTATGTCTGTGCACATAAATATTCTTATCAATCATCTCCTTAAAAATGCCGTCAGGAGAAGAAGTCTTGCCAAAATAATCACTTTGCTCTTATATTGAATGATAGACTCAATCTTGGCCATCAATTTATCCTATTGATGCGTTTGGCATAATTTCTTTAGAATGAAGTTGATGAGTTTTATAATCCACCATAAGAAAGGAAAAACTGCTATCATCCCTAAATGTGGTATATATTCACTGGATAATTCATTTCTTCAAAATTCAATGGCATTATTTATCTCCACCAAGTGCACATCTCCAAAATGAGTATTTTATTTGAGGATCTTAATGCTTTCATACAGTGAACGCTGTTACACTTCCTTTGGTCTTAAGGAGAAAGGACCTAATAATTCAAGATTGCAACGTTCATCAGGACTTAATTTTATATTGAAGTCTTCTTAGATAAATTCACTAGTTCAGTATTTAACCATTTCCATTAAGCTTTGACAAAACTATATCACAAAATTACTATGAAAAGCCAGATTAGTTAGAAATGGAATGTGAAAATAGCCCTTTCACTTTAAAAAATAATTATAAAAAAGGAAATAATAACAGCCCATAATTCTAACATGACTACAACATGTTTTCTCACTAAACATAAATAAATACAAGGAAAATAAAAAACAAAAGCCCTCCCCAGTACTTTTTAAGTGTATTTCATGTAACTATCCAGAAATATTAGATGCAGAACGAATATTGCTATTTTTGTTATTTATTTCGATCTGCTGATAAAATATGTAATAGCCTAGTTTTAACTTTTTATTTTTATTTTTAATTTTTAATGTTTTATTTATTTTTGAGAGAATGAGAGAGAGAGAAAGAGAGGATGAGCAGGGAGGGTCAGAGAGAGAGGGAGATACAGAATATGAAACAGGCTCCAGGCTCTGAGCTAGCCATCAGCACAAAGCCCGACACGGGCTCGAACCCACAAATGGATCATGACCTGAGCTGAAGTCGGACACTCAACCGACTGAGCCACCCAGGCGCCCCATAGTTTTAACTATTTTTAATAATTTTTTGAAATCAATCCACATTAGTAGATATAAATATGCATAATTCTTGGCTAACACATAATATTCCATGGCGAAGATGTCATTAATCAATTAGATATGAAGATATGATGTATATTTAGATTTTAGCATTGACTTTGCATTGAAGAAAAAAGAAATCCTATAGAATATTTATATCAAGAATTAACTGAAGCACAAATAAAACAACAATTTAAATGATATACATATTTTTAAAGTCAAGTACACATGAGAGTTTTCTCAGAATCAAATGGAAAAGAGATACCACCCAATCAGCTTACTTCGGAGCATTAGGGGGTAGAGTTTTAGGAGAATTAAATGAGATGATTGATGCTTGTAAAACCTTGGCCAACTGCTAGAAAATAACCAGGGCTTTAAAATGTTCATTTTGGAAGCAGCCTGGAGATGGTGGTAGAGCGCCAGTGTGGGAGGCTTGTCTGATCCCAGGGAAGTCAAAAGGAGTGGAAGGAGGTTGGGAGACCTAGGAAATTAGAATGGACCAGAAGAAATATCATCGAGGAGAGGAAAATGGCAGTTATGGTCATGAGGTAGGAGGGAGGTTTGGGAAAAGATTAAGGCAATGTGCAAGCTGTTCTCAGGAGAGTGAAGTGAAACAGTGCACTGGGAAGTGGCTGACAGACAGGAGGCTGGGTGATGCAGAGAAGGGGAGAATGATCTGGAAACAAAAGAGAATAATGAGAATCACTTTCTTTATCAGAAATGTGGACACTCTATCTATAGAGAATTCTTGCTAAAAATGAGCTTTTTTAAATTCCTAAACCATGAATGAAGTCTTAAGAAATACATGATGCAGAAGAAAATATATTCTCTGAGTTGAAAATACTAGCCCTCTAAAAAGTGTTCCCAAATCATTGATTTCCCCAACAGTATCTCTTATTATACAAACCCTGGCCCAAATAGTGGGAAAGAATGGAACAAACTGAAACTAGGATTCTCACAGCTGTAGAAAGAGAGGATATAATATAATGTAATATAGTATATATACTTATATAGTACACTAAATCTTTCATTAGTCCCCAGGGGATTCTCACTAGTCTTTGTAGGAAATTGTTATTACACACAAAAGAGCTCACTTCCAGGTTGAACAAGGTGAAAAGAGAAAGCACAAGTAAAAGTATAATTTAATTACTAAATCTAAGGGACAAAATTTTCACTGGCATGAAGACTGTAAGAATTCAAAGTTCTATATACTGTAAGTGCTCTCAGTAAAGGCAAGAAATAAAAATTGAAAAAATACATTCTAACATCCAAAGGATGTAATAAAAAAAGAACACTAGCTGTGTCTAATACTTTATTTAAATTTAATTATGCCCCCCAATTAATTAATTAAATTATGTTCCTCTCTTCAATAATCTTTTTCTTTGCAATCTAAGAATTTCTATGAGATATTCAGATATAAACTATAAAATAATCATTTAACCCATCAGGAATACAAGCTTTGTAATAAATATGATTATGCAGAAATACGTAAACAGTTTCCATTATTTAAATTTATTTAATAACAGTATGTGTGTTATGTTAAGCTTAATTGGCTAATAATATTTTAAATTAAAAAATTAAGCTTATTTATTTATTTGGAGAGAGAAAAACAGTGCATGTTGGGGAAGGGCAGAGGAAGAAGAGAAGAAACAGAATCCCAACCAGTCTCCTCAGGGTCAGTGCAGAACCCGAAGGGGCTCAAACTCATAAATAGAGAGATCATGACCTGAGCCAAAATTGGACACTTAACCGACTGAGCCACCCAGGTGCTCTGCTAATAATAGCTTAAATGAATTTATCACTCTTGTGGTAACTAAACCACCTATTTTTATGTAGAGTAGGCATGTTTGTAAATCACAAAGCTTAACACCCTATCTTTCTTTTTGAAGATTGTTTAAAATAAAATACACTAAAACATTCAAATCCAAATGCAATCCAAGCTTAGTTTTTATAATAATCACCAGCACTGGAAAATCAAAAGACCAATTCCCAGCCAGTTGTATTGACTACTGTTATATACTACAGAGGGGGAATTTAGGACTTTGTTAAACCCGGGAGATTACTTCAGAGTGCAATCAGTACAAAGTTATAGGAAACTATAACTTTCCTTCAGTTATAGGAAGTAAAGGGAAAGAAAATATCAAAGAAATTCTAGACAATGAGGAAAAAATGGCAAAAACTTTTGCCTGAGCTTGAGAACAGCTGACGACACACAAATAAATAATGCCTCAGACACACATGGAAGTACCCCCATTCTTTCAAAGGTACACACACACACACATACACACACACACAACACACACACACACACACGAGACACTTGTAAGATGGACATATTAATGCTGCTGAGACCCGCAATCATGTATCAATGAATCTTTGTGTAGCCATTCACATTTTACTGAATTTCCTCACTTTCTAAGACTCACAAAGTTAAACAAACAAAAAAATAGGATACTTGACAAACAAGATAGAAGGCAAATAATATTTAATTGTTGGTAAGTCCGAGCAAGGCAGAAGGAAGAGAGAATGGTCCAATACCACAGACTGCTATCACATTTCTACAATGTCAAGAAGATTCAAATTTATTTCTAACAAACTAGAGAGATGAAATTGTTGTATACTCTAACCTCTGTGGCAAAGTTAAAACTGAGGTGGTCCATTCAAGACCTGGGAAAAGAAAGCAGGGATGAAAGAGGCCATTATGTTTTCATAACCATTACGCATCAAATACCTTTTCACTATATCTTCCCCGTTCCAACATGGCTGTCCATCGGCAGCGGCTAATTCATTAACACAAAGCGCATCAGCCAGGCCTCCGTAGAACGTCCTGTACAGTCGAAGGCTGTTGATAAATTCCCTGAATGGGAAAATAACGAAAACAATTAAAACCAAAACTCCACAACAAATGCCAATATAAATGATATAATTTGTTGTGGATGAAGCTTAGAATTCAACTTATTTTAAATATTCACTGCTATTTGTTACATATTCTCAATACTTTTCTAACAATCAAGGTAAATACTAAACTTCTTTAAAAAAAAGAATGTAAGTACTCATATTTACTCTTTGGAATCAAAGTTTTCACAGGGTATGAATTTTATAGAACTCCAGTCCAAGAGTCATGAGGAATACACACACACACACACACACACACACACACACACACACGCCCCACTGTATACAGTATCCCTAAAAGCTCTTACTAGCTGTGGCATCTAAACCACACTGACACTAACTACTTTCTTATCCATACAGAAATGTCAGAGGCTCTTAACAAGCTAATTGATTGCTTACTAATTAAAAGTTTATTAAACTTGGGTGATTTTCCTACCTGGTTCTTCTCTTTAGTGTATAAGATCATAAAATAATATGTCTTTACTAAGTATGAAAAAAGATATGTACCATATTTCAAAAGCATGAAAATAAAAGTTGTTGGAAGGTATAGTATTTAAAACATTAAGTTTTTTTCCTCTCATAGGAAGAACATCTCTTTCCTCCATCAATTATGGGAAGGGAAAATTGAACAAAAAAGTAGCTTGCCTTTTAACTTAAAAAATTTCAAGTTTTAAAATCAAGGCTTTGATGTCCCAGGCACCTGAGCTTTAGCATTTCAAAAAACTTAAGTACTAAAAACTACAGTTTTGAACTTTTTTATGTAAACTATTGCTTTGGACAATGAAATGAAAAGCTACTAGCTTAATAAAGAGGAGATGCCGTTTGGGACAGGGACAAGAGACAGGGACAGGAGAAGAAAAGCAAACAGAAATCTACAGGTTGAGGAATTAAAATGTAGCAATTATGAAAGTGCATCCCCCACTGATATTTTGAAATAATTTCATTAAAACTGGGATCAAAGAGGAGGAGTTGCTCTAAAATACAGCTGAAATGACCACATTTTTTAAAAGTAAATGTGGTTTTGACAGCACTGATGCTCACCTGTATTTCTTTAATGTTTATTTATTTATTTTGAGAGAGAGCATGCACATGAGAGAGTGAAGGTGTGAGCTGGGGAGGGGCAAAGAGAGAAGGAGAGAGAGAATCCCAAGCAGGCTCTGCAGTATCAGTGCAGAGTCCAACACAGAGCTCAGTATCAGGAACCGTGAGATCATAACCTGAGCTGAAATCAAGAGTTGGACACTTAACTGACTAAGCCACACAAGTGCCCCCTGATGTTCAGTTTTATTAATTTCACAATTTTCTCTCTTTCTTGTTTTCAAAGAACTGTTTGTGGAAATGGCTGGAGTTTTAAATAATTACTAATCCATAGGCAGGATAAATGTCATTTTCGAATATGTAACATCTGATATCCTAGAGATCAGAATTTCCCACAGCAAGTGTTTGGTGAGTATTTAACCAGATTTTTAGCAACACTTCATCAGGAAAGTGATTTTAAAAAAATGACTGCAGAAACATAAATCTGACTCACTTCTAACTTATGCTCAACCCAAATAAAAAGTATGCTATATTTTCTAACTAGCACAGTATCTACTTATTTATACTTATTTATGCTTTAAGTTGGTTTCCTCTACTAGAAAATAAGTTTCCCCAGGAGGGCCATATTCCTACTAACTGGAATGCATGAACAAATACCAAGTCTCATGTTGCAGCTACTAAAACATAATTCATGAAGACAACTGATTCTTTCCTAGAGAGATGGGGTTTAATAAGTGGAAAGGTGTGTGAGTCCTGTCCTGAATTCTGTTCACTATAAATAACCACCTGTTTGGAATCAAAGAGTCTTCTAGAAATGACGAGGCCTGGCAAAACAGCTGGAATGTTGAGATCTCCACATTGATGGTACAAAACTGAATAGATATTTCTTATCTGCCTCAAACCTCCTCCTCAATCTTAGTGAATGGTGCCTTCACAACCAATAGATCATCCTGGGAAAAGCTTTACCTCTTCTTTTTCCAGTCCTCTTTCCCAATGTTACTCTCACAGCCTCAGCTGAAGTCCCTATCATCTCTCTGGAACGACAGCACTAGAATGACATATCTTTAATCTCTTCCTTAACAATCACCTCTCATCCTCCAAGAGCCGCCTCTTCAAATTCAAATCTGATAATCCCCAGAGTATGTCCCTCACTTGCTTAAAGCATCAATCGTTCTCTATTATCTACAGCATCTTGGAAAGGCACAGAAGGCACTCTCTGACCTCTATTTCGGCAGCAACCCAAACCATACTTTAGGCTTCCAAAGAAGTGAGATACTTGCTGTTCCCCAAACACACCTTCATGCCTTTGCATGTGTTCCCTCTGAAAGCAGCACATTGTAGACTTCCACTCATTCTATACACCAGCAACTACCAGTTATTTGTCACAAACTACTAAACACTATTGATTCCCAAGCTCAGTGTTGGTACCATAGCTAACTAAGACAGTCCCTACCTGCTAAGAGTACATTTTCTGGTGAAATTCCACAATAATACCACAGTGTTAATAGTGCCACATGTGAAGACAGAGAAGGAATCAGGGGAAATGTACAAACAAGATAATACTTTAGTGTTTCATGCCCAAAAAAGGGGAAGGTGGTAGAAGCAAACAACAACAACAAAACAATAAGCAGAGGTAAAGAGGAAAGAGAATATTGTGTGTTCAGATACTCATATGAAGTTTAACTAGTAGGAAATAGGCTTATGGAAATTACGGTTAAAAGGTAGAAAGAGGCCAATTTGTAATAAGCCTTATTGATCATCAAAAAGTGTTTCTATTTTGTTCAGAAGTCAGAGGAAGCCATTAAAAGTTTTCCAGCAAGCCGGTGATGGCATCGTGACAGAATCATGTAAATAGGTAGAAAGTCAGTGAGGTCACTTAGGGGACTATAACCAAGACTCAGGGGGAGAAAATGTGAAGGTGTGGAAAAAACATCTGTCAGTGAGCACCATGAAAAGTGATAGAATTGAAAGACATTAAGAATCTAGAATTGACAGTTACTGTAAAAGTTATAACTTCGAATTGTCTTTTTCAACTCTCCTGAGGTGACTGAGGGGATGATTATTATCTCAGTGTTATTCACTACATTAAGAAGGAAAGGAAGGAGAATACAACTCTTTCAACCTCCCACACTATACGTAGAATTGCTTTCTCCTGCTCAATATTTTCATCTTTCTATGGTGCATATCACTTTCTATTCTAGTACGCCATGTACTTATTTACTATGCTTTCTTGTTTCTCATCTGTCTCCCAGTCTAGAATAAAAGATTCAGGCAGGCAGGGAGTTTTTTTAGTACGTTTTGTTCACCAGTATAGATCTTAAAACAGTTGTGAAGTAAGGTCAGTCTTTAGTAATAAATTAATGAACAGGTTAAAACTAATTAATAATTAATTCTATTCTCAACATGTTTGGTTTATAATTTCTTTGGGATGAACAGAAAGAGAAATCAAGTAGAATGCTACTTTCAGACTTACTATGTGTAACACCATCTGAGGATCCTTCCAAAATGCAGGTTCAGTTCAGTAGTTCTGAGGTGCAGCCCAAGATTCTACACTTCAAAGAAACACTCAGATGATGCTAAGGCTACTGATCCAAGAACCATGAATACCATGGATGTGTGCTGTTGGATATGCAACCTTGGAGCCAGGGAATTGGACACGTGATGTGAGAGGCATTATCTACAGAAGTGGTGACCAAAGTCAAGAATGTGGATGAAATCTCTCAGGCAAATAGCACAGAGTCAGAAAAAGTCAAATGAACTCAGCAGTAGAAAGAGCAAAGGAAGAAAATCACCAACGATAAAAGCTGTGAACATTCAAAAGTAAAGGAATTTGAACCTAGAGAGATTCTCCATGGTTTAAAATGCTACTATGAGAGGTTACTTAAAGTAATGAAAATGTCCTCTATATGGGGTCGCTCAAAAATTCGTATGTTGAGACAAGGCCCTTAAAAGGTACATAGGCTCAAATGAGACATACGCATAGCTCCTAACCCAATATGGCTAGTGTCCTAATGACAAGAAGAGATGCTAGCAGTGCATGTGAACAGAGGGAAGGCCATGTGAGGACATGCGAGAAGGTGGCCATCTACAAGCCAAAGAGAAAAACCTCAGGAGAACCCAAACCTGCCAATGTCTTGACCTTGGGCTTCTAGCTTCCAGAACTGATATCTGTTGTTTAAGCCACGTGGTCTGTGGCATTTTGTTATGGCAGCCCTAGCAAGCTAATACAATATTTAAAGCATCTGAAATGGGTTAATAGACTTCAGGTTTGCAGTATGATGAGTATTAAAGAGAGAGTGAGAAACTATAGGTCCCAAAGACGAACATGAAGGGAGTTTGGGTTGAGTATATGTTTGTCTGTTTGAATATGCAAGAGATTTGAAAAGATTTGTGTATGAAAGGGAAGGAGATAACAAGGGTTTGGGGTTATTAGCTTGTTCCCAAATATCCCAATTCTCAACATTCCAGGCTCAAAGCCACTCTGAAGCTTTAGTATGTGACTTGGCTCTCAGTTCTAGTAAATGTATGCAGAAGTGATGTTTGTTCCTTCCAAGTTTAAGGTTTAAGAACCAATGTGGTTTGGCCAGCTTCTGTTTCCCTCTTCCCAATGACTGGCAATGTTTTACATGGAGGCTACTTGGTCATTCTGAGGCATAAAGCAGGTAAACCTGAGCAGTGCCCCTGTAGATCTAAAATGTGCATAGGTTGTGGGGGTGCCTGTGTGGTTCAGTGGATTAAGCCTCTGACTCTTGATTTCAGCTCAGGTTATGAACTCACAGTTTGTGAGTCTGAGCCCCATATCAGGCTCTGCATCAGCAGTGAGAGAATCTCTGTGCTTGAGATTCTCTCTCTCTCTCAAAAATAAACATTAAAAAAAACAAAATAAGATGTACATAGGTTGTGGGGGAAAAAACAATTTTTTTGTCCTAAATCAATGATAGGTTGGGGTTGTTTGCTACCATTACATAATTCAGTCTTTCTTAATTGATAAAAAGAAAGAGAAAGTTAAAAATTGATAGATCACACATTCTGAGAAGAGTGAGTAAGAATTACCAAAAATCGAATGATTCACTTTGGAGTAATTTCTCTGAGACTGAAATAACTGAAGAAAGACTGGATGCTGAGATGAGTTTTGGTTTATAAGGATAGAAATGAGAAGAGATATCCTACTTCCAAACTTTATATTCTGTGTTTGGAGATTCTTAGGTCACAGGGAGTAAGAGTAGTGTGGCAAAAAGTAGTTACAAGAAGGGCCGGTGGGGGGCGGGGTGTGTGTGTGTGTGTGTGTGTGTGTGTGTGTGTGTGGCTACATTGGATACAGAAAATTTTGAATCTGGAAGTGAAGGCGATAAAGTAACTATAATGAGGTAAAAAAAAAAGGTGTATCTACTGTCACAGAGCCAATTAATGTTGGTCCTATTATAAGAATCCATATTTCAGTTCCCAGGTCAATGGTTGGGCTACTATACACCATCATGCATCCTTTTCAAGTTTTATATGAAATGTCTCAGTGAATAAAATATTCTGTTCTTTGGATGATTCAAAATTAACTTGCTGGAAGGGTGACTATATTCATGCAATTATTTTTCTACAGTTATGAGAGTATTTCCAGATAAAACTAGGAGCATAATAAATGCAGGGAGACGGTAAAAGTTTCAGCTCATTATCGCTGAGGGGCTATGTTCCATATGTCGGTTGCTCTTAAGATAGCTTACTTAGTCTTAAGAGTAACAGAACATATTTTTTAAATATTTAAAATATTTTTAAGAAACAGGAAAACATTGCTTGTCAAAATATTTAGTCAAAATCTATATGTCAAGCCATACACAAATTAATAATTTCTCATTTGGGCCTGTAACCATTTAACAAACGATATCCCCACCTAGTTTTGTTCTCCCATCTTCCTTTCAAAGCATGTCCCATGTTGTAACCAGAATTGGCTTTAGAAATCAGTCCAACACTTCACTGCTTTAAAACCCTAGGGATTCAGGGGAGCCTGTTGGCTCAGTCAGTTAAGCATCCAATTTCAGCTCTGATCATGTTCTCATGGTTCATCGGTTTGAGCCTGGCGTCAGGCTCTGGGCTTACAGCTCAGAACCTGTAGCCTACTTGGAATTCTGTGTCTCCCCCTCTCTCTGCCCCTCCCTTGTTTGTGTTCTGTCTCTCCTTCTCTCAAAAATAAATAAATATTAAAACCCTAACTATTCAGATAAAATGTCCTACCAAGGCACATAATCAATCTATCCACTCTCCACCCCTTAACTTCCCATGACAGCCCCCCTTCCCTCCACTCAACACACTAGCCAACACTGCACACATATACTCACCCAGTATAAGATATTTCAGTATTTACAGGATAAGATTCCAAGTTTAGCACATGAAGTTACCTTGACCCTGCATCGCCTTCTCCTCCATCATTCTCCCAACTTTCTGCCTATCCTTCAAGATTCAGCTCGAAGCTCATCCACCCTCTTCCTCCGTGCCTGACCAGCTCGTAGTTTTATTTGTCCATTCTGTTTCTTGCACAGCACCAGGCATCTGTTTTTCAGTCCTGGCTATCTGATATTATAATTCCATTGTGTGCATATCTGCCTCTCTGATTAGAGGGTACATTCAAAAAAGGCAAGAGTCATGTCTTCCTCATATCCCTAGAATTTGGGTCACAGTTTGGTATCCAACATGCCTTCAACAAATTCTTGCTGAATGGATCCCAGATGCAGTCTTGGTTTTAAGAGCTTCCAGAATTAGAAATGTCTAAAACCAAAATACATTTTAAAAATGATAACAATAACTGAAAGTCTTTAAAGGACACAGTTGACTTGGAAAACTACATTAGGGGGCCCATTCCTAGACTGTAGAGAAATATCAGAGAGATCTTCCTGATGTGTTGCATTAGAAAATGAAAGAAATCTGGGGCACCTGGGTAGCTCAGTCAGTTAAGCGTCTGACTCTTGATTTGGGCTCAGGTCATGATCTCATGGTTCATGAGTTCAAGTCCCGCACTGGGCTCTGCACTGACAGTGTGGAGCCTGCTTGGGATTCTCTCTTTCTCCCCTCTCTCTCTGTTCCTTCACCACTTGTGCTCTCTCTCCCTATAAAAATAAGTAAATAAACTTAAAAAAAAAAGAAAATGGAAGAAATCTACACAGGAAGACTGCAAAGTGTGTGCCAGACCAGTGTGCCAGACTACATAGGCTCAAGACAGGGTCTATACATGCATGCTACTGAAATTACTATGTAGGGACACAATAATATTTAGTCATACAGCTCTGTAAGGTAGCTATCATAATTAATACCTCACAGCTATATCGTGTTACAAAAAGAGAAAGAGCCATAAATCATCTGTTCCCCTAGCTCTTTGTCCTAATTGTACACTGTCATCACCAAGGAGATGTTTAAACTGTATACCTAGATGTCTCCCTCACTCAGATGTGTTGGTCTGGAGTGGGCCCTGGGCATCTGAGCATTTCCAGAAGCTTCCGATAGGATCCACATGTGTAGCCAGGGTTGAGCACCTGTGATTTAGTCTATTCTCTTATTTGGAAACTAAGGAAAGTGAAAATCGGAGAAGGAATAAAACAAGTGGAAACTACTAACTTACTTAGGAATTTAATTACAGCAGACCTCGCTCTCTGTTCCGCTAATTAATTAACTAATTAATTAAAATGCCATCACTTAGCAATACCAGGCTGATATTGAATATCTGATAAATCAGAGTTGAATGAACCTTTATATAGAAGAATATTTCCACCTGTTTCAAAAATTTTACAGAAATTCTCTGTTACTAGAACACAATTAGTAGATTGTTAGACTAGAAGACACAGATACAACATTCTTTCTGCCAAACTCTGCACTTAGAAGGGAATTTGTTTAAGCCGGATTTATCTGTATATTTTTACTGGTCTGAAAGGTCTGGTGCAGGACGCAGCGAGCGGGACAAATTCTGCTTCCTGCCTAATGAACAGCTCTGTCCACGGCGCTAGCACAGAAAAGAGGAAAAGGGCCACAGCACAATTGATCATTCATAGCTTGCAGCCTTGTTTGCCCTAAGCTTACTAAAGGCAAGGGAGAAACATGGACCAGCATAGTTATTGCTTCATTGCTTCCCATGCCCTTGAGGCCAGCAGTTCCAGAAATGTCTCCTGATGCATCACATGGTAAGGAAAAAAAAAAACATGAAAGGAAATGCAACTCACCCTGAAGTGTCATTTACAGATTGGGTGACATAGGAATGCCCAGTTACTACTATAAAATTGAGCGACACTTCTGATTGGCTGTATCCTTATTATTGACTTTAGTCATTTTTAACAATAAAAATAATGTATCTCTTCATAAATAGTACAGTAATCCAAAGGCACATGAAGAACAAGTTAGTATCTGTCCCTCCATAGTATGTCTACCTCCTCCTGAGGTAACCGGCATTAGCAGCCTGGCATGCTTTCTTCAGCTCCTCTGTGTACACAATATCTAGCAACCAAAAACAGACAGGCAGAGAGAAAAAGAGACATAGTGATGATTTGGTTTCACAAAACTGGGACCAAGCTATATACATATACATGCAATATATTTTCTCACTTGACAATATATCATGAATCTCCACCAGATTAGTAAGTCTAAGTCTTGATTATTTTTCGATAGCTGTATAAGATTCCACAATCTGAATATAGCAACTCTACCACAATCTATAATAATATTCCATGAAACTAACTCACATTTTAATTAATAAGGCTGATATGGTCCTCATACGTATGACTTAAAGAGTGGCAACCACGTGTTTCAAACTTTGCAGATTTCCTCTCGGGAGTCATTTCCACTTAAGCATATGGCTCTGATTTTACATTCAATTTTGCATTTCATTTCATTAGATATTGCAGAACACAGAGCCGTATTCAAAAGGCATTACCTCTCAATCTTACGTCTTCATCTAGCAGGAATTTGTTGCAATTATAAAACATTTATAAATTGTCACATATTGTACTTCCTTTCCTTTTTTCCCCCATTGAACACAATATAAAAGGGGCTATTTCTAATTTTGACCAAAACTAATTATCTGGAAAAGTATCACAGAAGAATCTTATTTTCAAATGGAACTTCTATCTGTGGAATGTTTGAGACTACACGCTTCTTTATTTAATGGCATGTATTGATTTTTTTTTACCCCTAACGTCAGTCCACACATAATACAGAACCCAAATTAAAAGCAGTGCCTCCCATACTGTTTGAAATATCTGTTGAACAAAGGTCAAATGTGCAGTTTGCTAGTTAATGGCCTGAGGCAAAGTTAAGGTTAATGTGGCACTAATGAGCAGGCTCAACTCTGTAGAAATGTCTGACCACAGTTGTCAAACAGCAGACATTTAAAATGTCAGTCTCTGGCTCAGCAGAGGAAATACGTAATTGCATGTTCCCAGATAAGAACTATTTTCTCTTGCATTTCTGAATTTATATTTAATACATTTATCTTATCCTCAACAAAGTCATTCCACTTGACAAAATATTTTTATAATCTTTAAAATAGAAAAATATTTAGATTTCTAATCTATGGCAGTACCAGTTCTTGTACAAATGCTTGAAAGTCATTAAATTTATACAGTCAAATTAGCTAGAGGGAGAAGTGAAATCTAGTTTCCCGGTCTCTCTCCATACACTTTGCAATGCATGGAGAGCGGGTGGAGACAGTCAATAGGACGCTAAAAAGCTATGCAGTTTGAGGCACCATTTATCACAAACATGAATGTGTTACAAGAGCTTTGCACTCATATTTGATTAAAAAG
Source organism: Crocuta crocuta (assembly GCF_008692635.1). NCBI lineage: Eukaryota > Metazoa > Chordata > Mammalia > Carnivora > Hyaenidae > Crocuta > Crocuta crocuta. Next base: position 3,169,846 of record NW_027532599.1, read on the forward strand.
AAAAGAGTATTTTTCCTAAAAGAGTAACTCATAAAGTATATTCTCTGAACCCCACCTGAACATACTGGTCATTCTGGAAGCTGGGACTGAATGATCCACACCATTCTCAAAAGAGAAGAATTTTTTTTTTTTTTTCCTGACTAAATGATTCCAGGTTTCTTCCTCCTCATAGGAAGTCTTCTTGTTCACACACCATGACTTCCCTTCCTTAGAAGATTTACTGTGCTTTCTCAACAAAGCTGAAGGGGTTAAGACGGGCAGTGGGCTGGGGAGCACGGGGCCCGGGTGGGGAGAGGAATGGGAAGGAGAAACAGAAAAGAACCCTGGGGACATGCTAATATCCATAAATGTCCTCTGCAGAGGATTCTTCTTGACCTGTGCTCTATGTTTCACACTCCTAGTGGTGATTTTATACTAGCTCTGAGCTGAACATTCATAGCCATCTATACAATTAGTACAGACACCTCCATTCCTCACTTCTCAGTAACTCTCCAAACCCAACACATTGCCATTTAATGCCCCAGTAAAAAGCACCTTTTCTGAAAGCATCCTCCTTTAAAAAGAGTGATTTAAACCTGATGTCAAAACTCGGTTTTCAAAACTAACTCTCATCTCCTTTTCCCATGTTGTAAAAATGTACCTCAGAAAGCTGACTGTTCTCCATTAAAAAGGACTTTAAACAAAGATCTTAACTCATTATTAAAATAAACACAAGACCACATGTCCAATATCTAAACAAATCAGATAGTATTGAGGAAACTGACCGTCCGGTCCAAAAGAGAGGAAACATAACTTTTCCTACCTCATAATTTTTGTTCATTTAAAAAATATATGTAATTATTTGTTTAGTTATGCTAGTTTCAGGAGACATGCTATTAGTTTTTCAATAGAAAAAACTGTCTAGGACATGATTGGGTCAAGAACAACAAGAAGATTCAATCAAATATTTGCAAATCTAACGATTCTAGCAAACTTCATTCATACTAAGAATCATTACTGAGTAATTAACTATATTTTGATATTCAGTATTTTAAGTCAAATCTTGAACATTACTCTCTTTTGCAGTAAAGTATTTTCTGTGGTTACTGACATTTTAACTATAAACTCCATGACTTAGAAGATATGAGAACATATTCTGTATAATATTTTCCACTCTCAGCATTAGCAGAAAACGAATTAAAAAAAAAAAAACTTTCCCTTTAAGAGTCTGTCAATAAGTGGACTTCTTCCTTATTCCTTCTAGTCTACTTTTTCTCCATTTTGTGATTTCTATCATCTATTCTTGGTCATTGCCAATATATGTCTGGTAAACTGTTCTTGCTGGCATCTTTGGTTACTGTTTAATTCTCAGTGCAAATACTTATGTTCCTGAACTCTGGCCATAAGGATGGGCTTTAGGGTCAGAAAACCTATAATTAAAAGAGTTCAGAGAAAATGTGATATCTTCATATTCAATTTTATTCCTATTATTCTAGTAATGCTCTAGAAAAAAAATTGCTCTTGAAGGTTACATGTAACCCAAGTATTATTTTGGGTGGCATAGAATATTACTGACCAGAGCTGAATAATGTAAAATTATCTTTGCTCAAGTATGATATCTAAAATATTGTCCATGCGAAGGGAATTATAATAATACATCTTTCCATCATGATTATTCATACATCGGTTTGTTTATATAAGGCTTAGCTCATGCTGGAAAATGTAGATAAACTAAATACAATGAAGGTTATAAATCCTTGGAGTTTACTCAATTTGCAGAACCCCAAAGTCGCAGTGCCCATGTCTAACAAGATTCTTGCTGAAGGAGGCTGAAACCAACCCAGTAAAAGGAGCACCTTAGACCTGTTGATCTTCAAAGTCATAAAACAGAATGAAGCATATTTTTTGGGGAAAAAAAAAAAACCCTTGAAGTGAAAGTCTATAACTCTAAAATATGGGCCTAAATAAAAAGAATCATTCTGAAACTACCCTGGAACTTTCTTCAGTTGTACTTCCAAGGAAGAGATTCCACATATGATTCTAGAGATCATGATGTTCCTTGGAAATGGTGTGTCTTATAGTAAAGATGGAAAATAAAACCAAAAAAAAAAAAAAAAAGATTAAAAAAAAAAAACCAGTACATCCATCAAATGATATAATCTACCCTAGAAATACATTTCTCCTATTTTGAGGTTAATTGTGGAGGAATTGGCAGCTTTTCATTTCCCTTAAATATGCAACAGGATAAAAATATAAAAATCCTGTTCCCCATTTTCTTCTATTAGCTAGATGCATCATCCAGACACTTCCAGGGGGACCTGGGTGGCTCAGTCAGTTAAGCATCCGACTTCGGCTCAGGTCATGACCTCAAGGTTCATGGGTTCAAGCCCCGCATCTGGCTCTGTGCTGACAGCTAGCTCAGAGCCTGGAGCCTGCTTCAGATTCTGTATCTCTCTCTCTCTCTTTCTGACCCTCTCTTGCTGACACTCTCTCTCTTTCTCTCTCTCTCTCAGGAAAAAAAAAAAAACATTAAAAAAGACACTTCCAATGCCACTGATAGATTTAAACCGGTGGCAATGGTTTTTGTTATGTGAAACAAAGTGGAAGAAAGTGCTTAGTACCCTCGCTATAGACTGAGCACCCATGATACTTCCACATACAATTAATTTTGCTAGTTTAGTAAAAGAAACGATCCTCCCTCATCATCCTGAGTTAGGCCCCATAGATTCTGCTAAAAATTCTGAGACAGTTTTTATACACTCCTATAAAAATGATCAATTTCAGTATGACATGACTTTCAACCTTCTTCACCTCTTCAAAAACTGAGTGGAAAAAAATGGGAGCTGAATTTGCAATTCTTTTCAACTCTGCATACATTTACTGGCTTTCCCAAAGAAAAAGGATAGGAGATTCACTTTTTGTAAAAAGAAAAAAAAAGACAGAAAACATTTTCAGGAATAGTAGGCAGAGAGGATTTCATTCACAGTTTGATTTTCTTGGTTGGGGGATATTTTGACCATATAAATGGGGTAACCCTACAGTCTCAATTATAAACACTACTGAGAAGCTCTTAGCTCATTTGGCAAAGCTGCTACTGGGAAATGGAAGGTTTTTAGAGAATCAGTTTGAAAACTGTCCGATTTAAGGATCCTTCTTCCCCTGGCTGAGAAAAAAAATGTATATATTTCTTATTCTTTGTGTAGTGAAAAACTTCAGGAGATATATTTCTACTCACATGAACTTGAAGTTGAGAGCTTCAATATGACAGACAAATTAACTTGAGGATGAAAGTATTACGGGCCATCGATGTAACTTTGAAGGGTTTAGAATACATCTCATCTTCCCTGATATAAAACGACCTTCATCTAAACAAGCAAGTTATAAGAGTTTTAATTGCCGTCAGTGATAGCTATGCAAATCTGCTTTCTAGAATTTTCCATAATTTCTGCCATCAAAATGAAAAGAGTGTCTGTTGGATAGCATGCCCACATAGCCACATCTAAGGCCAGCCACCACTGGTACTCCATACCTTTCAGTAAGAAGACCGCTTTATGTTAGTTTAATCGTTTGGATTTAGTTTCAGATACATCAGGAATGTATCTGGTGGTCATTAATTTTTCCATCTAAAAAGGGAACATCTAAAAAGGGAAGATTAAATCTCATTTTTAAAGGCTTTATTTTTAATATTAGTATTAGCTGGAAAAAACTGCTTTTCAGTACAACAAAATTTTTCATGTGTTTGTTTACGAACTTTCTTTCTCTGGGAAGTTTTTATCAGATTCTCAGTGGGATATGTGACCCACAAAGGTTAAGCACCACCAGCCTAAACTTTTGCCACATGTTTGTTCTGCCTTCTGGCATTCCTTCTTCCTGTGTGCCTGGTTTTTGACCCCCTGGGGTCCTGCTTTTCATTATTCATGTGAGTTGATGCTGGCCTGCCTCGTGTAGCTCATGTTTCCTCGGTCCTGCTCTGGCCTGGTCTCTTGCCCCCTAACCCAAAGCCCTGGCTTGGCCTGGGTGCCCTCACACCCACCACTCACTAAGCACTGTTTTAAATTAACCAGAAATGCTCTCATTGAAGGGAACATGACTTTTATTTTAGTAAATTAAACTTACAGGTAATAAATAATAATGGCACCTCAAAGAAGCACTCACTTCCTTTTAGGAAATAGGTTGGAAATTGCTTTCCCTAGTCCTATAAATGATATTAGCTTTTTCTCAGAGTTGACTTCTTCCTGACCTATGGATATTTTCATCCGCTGAGTTTATATACACACAATTCATCATTAAGCTCAGTATGTCAATAGTGATTTAACCATATAAACACATACACGCAGACACACATGCATCAAGAATTTTAAACATTAATTAATTTTGGTTTCATTAATAAAATATAGGGCTAAATAAGGTTTGACTAAATAGCTATAAACTCGTGTGTTTTAAGCTAACTGACCCTATGTGATATCGACTTATCCTAAGTACCTTGGCAAATAATTCTAAATAGTATCGTGTTCTTCATTCAGAATATGTTTAAAAGTTTTTCCTATGCTTAATTAATTATTTCAGTCACTCTACTGTGTTCTTCTGCAATGTACAGGGTAACAATTAATTGGCTTTCATGGACAGACACATCCTGAAACAGAATGTGCCGTGACTCATTCCCCTCTTTCCCCTAAGCAATTTCAAGTCCTTTTGAGTTCCTATTCTCCATAAATAAATAAATAAACTGTTAATGTTCAAGTGATAAAATTCCTATGCAAGTCAAGATTTCATAAACACATTAGAATGAAATGGAGCTGCCCGATAATACAAGCTTCCATTACGTTCTGAAGAGAAAAATTGAGAAAAACAGAAGCTCATAAAACAATTTAAATTGTATTTTGTCTTAAACAGTAAAAATCCAGTACTTCCAAAAATTCTCCTTTCCCCACCTTCACATGAATATCTCCTCTTATGCCAAAAATATCTTATTTTTACTAAGCATCTTGGATAGTCTATTCCCCCAATGCACAGCCATGCATACAGCCCATCCCCTTAATTGGTGCATTCTTAAATGAGAGGTTTGGCTAATTGGAATGCTTGCTGTAGAACAGATGGGACACTGGTGTTGAGACTCTGTCTTAATTTATTGTCCTGGGGTTTTCCTAATTACCCACTTAATTGGCACAGCCACACCACTTTGAAATAATAATGTACCGCTAATTATCACCGATTTAAACTTGCTAATAGCTTATTCTTACCAGCTAACTTCAAGAAATCAAGCAGAGAGCAGGAACCGCCACCGGGAAATCACTCTGCCTGGGCTGGTTTAGACAGTTACATAAGTGCAGTGTCCTTTACAGTTGTGCTGATTTGGTTTCTGCCCAAAAAGACTAAATAGTGATGCTTTTCTAGACATTTAAAGGAATGTTAGCTCTTCCTTGACTTTCCCAGCTTTCAGAGACCTTTGTAACTGGTGCGGTTCAATAACTCCAAGTCTCCAATGAGCTCATTATTAGCATTCCACATAAACAGAAAAGACAGGGGAGGTTGAACAAGTACAATCACATATCCCAAATATAATCAAAGGAATCCATAGCTATGGTTTAGCTTCCTTCCTTCCAAGCTAAAAGACTGACATACTCTATACTTCAAGCTTAGTGTGGCTGTAGATCCGAGGACTGATTGGATGTTAGAATGTTAGAAATAAAGCCAGGAAAAGACTGGGTATTAAACAGAAGAGTTCTTTTATTAAAATGAATATAGGGGAGGAAGGGGGAGAAAGAAAACAGACAAAACAATTACAAACTTGGGAATTTAGAGAGAAATATCTGTATTTCGGATAAGATACTATACTTTTGCCTAAGTTTACACTTATTCTGTATCTTTCTTAGGTACTTTTTCAGACATCTCTAGGTCAGATTCCCTAGAAACAATCCTGGAGGCAGGAATTTGTATGCAGATGATTCATCAAGGTATCAGTCTTTTTTTTTTTTAATATTTTATTTATTTTTGAGAGAGAGATAGAGACAGCATGAGCAGGGGAGGGTCATAGAGAGAGGGAGACACAGAATCCGGAGCAGACTCCAGTCCCTGAGCTAGCTATCAGCACAGAGCCCGATGTGGGGCTCAAACCCACAAACCATGAGATCATGACCTGAGCTTAAGTTGGACGCTCAACCGACTGAGCCACCCAGGCGCCCCATCATCAAGGTTGCATTCTTAAGAGAAAGGTGGTAAGAGAAGTAGGATAGAGTAAGCAGATAGAAGGTAAGTTGGGATGTAGTCACAGCTCCGGCCAGCTTGCACAGGGAGTGTGGAAGCATAGATTGCATCACCTATCTGGCCCTGTCACGTTGAGTAAGGGCAAGCCTTTTATCCCTCTGTGTCAGGCCCTGCTTACAAGCCTCTGCCAAAGGGGTGAGGAAGGTGGGAAGCTAGCCCCCTCTTTCAGGTGGATGAGATGGTGTTCGTTGTCCTCCACACACAATGCAACTGACCTGTGTAACGTGTAGGATACTGCAGGAATGGCAGAGTGGGGCTGCCAAGGCTAGATCATAAAAACATTGCAGCTTCTACCTTTCTCTCTTTCAGATTATTTGCCCTGAGGAAAGTCAGCTACAGGGTGAGAAAACTCAAGAAGTCATTGTGATGAGAAAGTGAGGTCTCCTGCCTTGGAAGATGACAGCGAGTCCCACTCAAGCCTTCATAGGATTGCAGCCTCACCTGGCCTTGGTAGCAATCACCCTAAGAAATCATCGCCAAAAAGAAACCCTAAGCTAAAACCCTATAGCTCAGCTGCTCCCAAATTCCTGACCCACAGAAAATTGGTTAGTAAATAGTTGTTGCTTTAAGCTACTTCATTTTGGAATGACTTGTTAAATAGTAAGAGATGAATATATATGCCTCCAATTTGTTAAGGGCAATTCCCCAGAGAAAAAGGCAGCTGTACATTATGAGCAACCAGGAGAGAGCAGCCAGGAGGCAGATAAAATGGCCAGGTAAAGGGATGTGAGTAGGGCATCAGCAGCCTCCACGACCATAATTACCTCTCCTATGAAACATTTCCATTAAGCCTCCCATACGACTTACAGTGTCATGTCATGAGCTCAATTATGGACATGTATATTTTAAAAAATATACATTCTAGGCCAGTAATTCTAGGCCTAGTAAAATTTTAGAATGTTACTAGAATTCTAGGCCTAGTAAAATATTCCTCAGAAATGAAGGTGTGTTCAAACAAAAGCTGAGAGAATTTATCACCAGTAATAAGCAATGAAAAATATACTAAGCTTAAAGCAAAATGATTCTAGATAGACACATGGAACTAAAAAAAAAAAAGCACCATAAAGGATAAAATCTGGGTTATCACAAGGAATATTGACTATTTAAAAGCAACAATAACAATAATATCTTGGAAGATGTTAAAATGTTGTTAGAAGTAAGATGTTTGCTAGGAATAGAGTAATGGAAGATAGGAAGAGGGTAATGGAGTGTAATTATTTTAAAGTCCTCATATTGTTCAATGAAGTGGTAAAAGTTCTAATTTAAAGTAGATAGTAAAAATTAAAAATGCATATTGTAATCTCTAGGGTAACCATTAGAAGAATAATAAAATAATGCAAATAAAAAACCATGAAGATCTTAGAAAATACTAAATACCTGTTAAAGTCAAAAGGAAGTCAAGAGAAGAGAAATAAAGAATAAAAAACATGAGGTAAAGAGAAAACAAAGAACAGGATGGCAGCCTAAACTACTTCAGAATCCTGTATATCCCTGTAAAAAATAGACTACACGTCCTAATTGAAAAAGAAAAAAGAAAGTAATTAATTATCACTTAATAAATACTGTTGGGTAGTTAAAAAAAATCTAACTGGTCAAATTATTTATGTCAACAATAGTTATATCACTACAACCTCAAAATAATTGCTTGAATAATGGAAAACTACATAAATTAAACTCTGTTAAAAAATCTGGAAATCTTTTTTGTCAGGGTGCCATAAATCTAACATAATTTTAAACAACAAGTTTGTATATTTAAACAACAAATTTTGGGGCACCTGTCTGGCTCAGTTGGAAAAGCATGAGACTCTTGATCTCAGTTTTGTGAGTTTGGGCCCCATATTGGGTACAGAGAGTACTAAGATAAATAAATAAATAAGCAAGCTTTGGACAACAGTTTTTTATAAGATGTACCACTAAAGATACTAAGTCTAAAATAAACTATGACAATACGATTTTTTAAAAACTATGATTTCTTTATATGTAAAAACATATTTTAAATTAACCATAGAACAGTTTTTATCTTCATTTACATTGGCAAAACAACAGATGCATTTTACTATTCCTATTTTTCAGCAACTAGAGCAATTATATTAAGTTACAGAAACTCTTGTGTGTTTTTTTATTTGTTCTAGTTTTAAATTGGTTTAAATTTATAGATAATATAGATATCTATATCTAAATATCTATAGATATATAGATATAGATAATATATGTTATAGATGTTCTCATGGGAATTGCCCAAAGTAAATAAAGAAAACCTAAGAAAAACTGTCATAGATACAGTGCCAAGTTATAAAAGGTAACTCAGAAAATGTTCTTTTTTAACCTTTTCATGAACTGCATAAAACAGTGTTTGTCAATGATTTGGATAGGCTGAGAACTCACTTTTTTTGTATCTACTTTTTTTTTTACAATAAACTTTCATTTTGTTCTAATTAATATGTAAGTTACAGCAGAAAGTCCTCAGTCAATCAGTCTTTTCAGCAAATTATGTTTTATCTCTATCTGGATAATACTGTATCTACTGTACCCCGTAATGAAAAACTATCTATGCTTAGCATATAAATAGCAAAAAAAAGCTATTTAAAAATTGAATATCATTAGTTCATGTGAAAATTTTGACTGAAAGAGTATTAACTATGGTTTATACTAGGGAAATATAATTTAAAAAACACTTTTCATCTAAACTTTAAAATAATGTATATACGTATATTGATTTATATCTATGCACACACAAACACACACATATTTTCCCAGATACAGAGAGTTAAACATAGTCCTCAATCCCTGTTATACTGTCATAACTTATACTTGAAATAGAATATTTATTTCATTATTTTTCTTCATCCCTCAGCCCTTTTTCTGTTTTTCTATTAATATCCATTCTAATATAAGTACTTTGCCATATCCTCTCCTTGAAAACTATATACAAATTTTTATATATTTGTTTTAATTTATAAAAATGGTGTTTGTACTGTTATTCTCATTCTATTTAATATATTTTCTCTTTAATCACAATGATTTTTTTTGACGCATGAAAATGCATTCTATCCTTCTGACTCACAGTATTCCAAAGTAATATATTTTCTTCTTCCATGTTTCTTGTCATGGACAGATAACTTGCCTCTAAATTTCAGCTACCACAGATATTCAAGAATTCTCCTTGCAAATATGAGCGAGAGTTTCTAGGGATACATGCTAAGGTAAGGTAGACAAGTGCATAGAGTGTATGAGTTTTACAAGGTACAGCTAGCTTCTTGCAAGAATGGTGGTACCAATGTACCATGTGATTGTTCACATAGAGAACGTAATCCTATCAACAGCCTAACCATTAGAATAGAGTTCAGAAAAGTAGCCATATATAGCATTATAAACATATCTTTGTCCAAATCAGTCTATTCAATATTCACCTCACTTGTTTGGCTGTTCTATACACACTGAGATGGGATTGGAGAATGTTTGGATTATCATAACCTGAGTCAGAGGGTGACTCCAATTATATCCTCCTTTGTATGTGGTATCTGTCAGAGCAAATCAAAACATGTACTGCCACCTGCTATCTAGCTAACAATTTGGCAAAGGCTTTTATCTCTTTACCAATTAGTAAGGACAATTAGAAATATTTCGCTTTCAGCTGGTAAGGATGTCTTCACTGTTAGACCTCAGGGCAATTCTCCTACCCCATGTCAGACAGGAGCCTTGATCATTTGGACATCCTACAGGGCACCATGCTGATAATAAAATATTGATTTTGTTTAAATAAAACCACATCACCTAGTTGCCTTAGTGAACATGTTCATGCCTCTGGTGGGGAAAAATATTGACATTTCAAATGCTTGACAATTCAGCAGGGGTTCTAAATGTCTAGTCATCCGGATCTTACTGGGATATTCTAATGTAAAAGGTGAATTTCTGCCTTATGATGACCTAGCACTTAGGAAGAGGCACAATGCTTTTTGGGTCCTTTTGAATATTAGAGAAAACATAATACACACTTGACTGTGTTGCTATAGCCCATTTGTAGAGTAGCCCCAAGGAGATTTTGTATGAGAAAGAAAAGTCTGTAGCTTGGTATTTTGCAAACTGTTCGGACATTCAGTCTAGATGACCCAGCTTATCTATTCAATGGTGCCTAAAGTACCAGTGGCAAATGAAGAAACTCTGGAAAGTCCCACTAGAAGAATTATAGTATAGACATCAAGGATATTGGATTTGTCATTCCTTCTTTTGGTAAAGACTGTTTTGTTTGCTTGTTTGGTTGGTTGGTTGGTTGGGTTGGTTGGTTTTCCAACTGGGCTCTGATAGAAACTACACACATGACCATGAGCTAGCAAGTGACACTGAAACCTGAGATGCCCATCATGAACTAAGTGCTATTTGCTTTACCAGGCTATGAAGTCAATCTTGTATAGGAGCAACGTGATACCCAGGGGAAGTGATTTATTGAAAATCAGGCTCAAGTGGGTAAAAAAACCACAAGATGAACACAAAGTAGCTCAGATTCACTAGGACCTGCTACACTTCTCTGGTTATTTCAGTTGAAATTTATGACCTCATGGGGGATGACCAGTGCTGAAGGATAAATAAAACTCAGGTCTAAGTTATGGATATGGAAAGATAAAGTTCAGGTGTAGTTTATGCATAGGTCTGCACAATATATTAAGTATTAAGCAGAAGTATACTGAAGTAGTAATTAAATTCCATTTAGAAGTGACAATAAAAAATGTGTAAAAATGAATCACTTAAAGGTACCTGGGTGTTTCAGTGAGTTAAGCATCTGACTTTTTAAAAAAAAATTTCAATGTTTATTTTTGAGAGAGAGAGAGAGAGGAGAGAGAGAGAGAGAGAGAGAGAAGAAAGACAGAACACAAGTAGGGGAGTGGCAGAGAAAGAGAGAGAGAAATAGAATCCGAAGCAGGCTCCAGGCTTTGAGCTGGGAGCACAGAGCCTGACATGGGGCTCAAACTCAGGGACTATGAGATCATGACCTGAGCCGAAGTTGGACACTTAACCAACTGAGCCACCTAGTGCCCCAACAACCAGCTCTTGATTTTGGCTATGGTTATGATCTCATGGTTCATAAGACTGAGCCCCGTGTTGGGGACCGGCCTCAGAGCACGAAGTCTGCTTGGGATTCTCTCTCCCTCTGTCTCTGCCCCTCCCCTGCACATGTGTATGCTCTCTCTTTCAAAAATAAAAAAACATTTTTGAAATGAATTGCTGAAATGAGCTCATGTCCAATACCTCTGGTTATTCACTTTGTGCAGCATGATACTTGTCTATGATGGACCTACTCTGATTCATGGCAATGGCTAGTGGTGACTGGTTGGTTACGGATACACAAATACATGAGTTTGCAAGGTTGGTAACAAGGAAGTCTATTCAATGGCCTGAATAGATACTTATAAAACTTTCCATTCACATGAGCCTCTCATTATTCCTGAGATATTTCACTCGTATTGGGTTTTGTTTTGTCTTTGCAACAACTGAGTTGTTTTAATGGTGAAACAGACATGACCTTTAAAAAGTTAAAGATCTTCCTTAGCTAGGTTTTGTTAGGTGAATCACTCCACACTATACCTAGCCACTATATGTTATACACTAGCCAAAGCACATTAATTTCTCAAATTCAAGAAAAGACTGCTGATCACTATAGATGTTTAGAAGAAAAAAGAACAGCTACTTTATATGCAAAGTGCTAATTCTTTTGAACTGCAGCAAATCGCCAGCAAAAGACCAGATCTTTATTCCAAATTATAGTCCATCTGAGAAAAAGAGTGAGGCAATTAAGAGCACTGTCCCAAAAGGAAAGAAACAGAGTTTACATTCTAGAGAGTAAAGCGATTAAAATGTCGAAGTTGCCATAAGGTATTATCAGAAATAACTATTTGAATTAATAAATGAATTAATCTAGAATTCTGGATTTCAGTTCTTTTCAAAAACCCCCACCAAGAAGCTAGTATTTGCCGGGACATACACTGGCCAAGAGAATGCAAAAATAAATAAAATAATATTTTCTTTTGATTAAGAGTCTTTCAGTCTGACTGAATTATCAAGCAAAGAGATATAGATAAAGGCTTTAATTTAACATGTGAAATAATGACAGGAGCAGTGGTAGAAATGTGAGTTATACAAGCAAGCCACTCAATGCTTATCATGTTGAATCAACATATAACCATTTTCAGCATTCCAGATAAAAGGTATAGAAACTTCTTCTCCAACTGTTTTTTAATACTTGCTTAATAAACAGTAATACAGATTTCATAATTTATGTGAATGCTTTTTCTGTCTTGCATCACCCTATATAGTAGCCACTAGCTATATGCGGAATTAAGGCTAAAATCATTTAAAATTAAAAATGTAATTCTCAGTCACACTAGCCATATTTTAAACTATTTTTTTATTGTGGTAAGATCTACCTTCTTAACAAAATTTTAAGGGTACAATACAGTATTGTTGACCACAGGGAGTGGGAAATAGAAAAGTATTAACTAATGGGCATAAAGTTTCAGTTAAGTGAAATTTGTTAAGTCCTAGAGGTCTGCTGTACAACTACAACACTGTGCGCTAGCCACATTTTAAGTACACAATGACCGTATGTGCCTATTGCCCGCCATATTGTTTTATAGCAAATGTCCCTTATCACAAAAAGTTTTATTGGTCTCCCGGTTGCACTTATCTTCCTAATTAATTGGATAGGAGCAACCTATGAGTTTTAAAAGTAATTAATGGTGATCTTTTTTCTTCAATAGTGTATTTCCTTCTACTTAATTGAATACAATCTATTCTGTTGAAAATGAATGGCTTACTTTCTTTTCTCTTTCTGGTTGTAAAACAAATGTCTTACTTTCTTCTGTTGGCAAGTGTCTCTTCACCATTTCTTGGAGAGATCTTCATCCCATGCTTCTCTTTGCTTCCCTCAAACGAACAATGGGGGCTTTGTGTAGGTGCTCTGATTGGACGGCCACAAATCTTACTGACCTTTCAAAGAGAAAATAGTAAAAGACAGTTAGAAACCATCCTCCATCCTACCTGAGAAAGTAATATTTGCTAGAGTTCAAAGCAATGTAATGTTCTTACTTATACTTCAGTATTAACGTTTAAGACAAAAAATATTTGCTCATTTTCAAAAGGGGAAATTAAATTAATTGCATAAAATGGCAACCATGATTAATTGATGCTATGCACATATATAATATGCAAAGTACATGAAGCACACATATATGCAGAATCAATCAGAGAACTATATTAATAAACTTGCCTGCTTTTATAAATAAGACTACTTAACCAAAATAGGTATTTTATGGTTTATATTCAACTGATGGCAAATCACATAATAGTTTTGAAATTTTAAATAAAATAATTTGCTATTAAATATGTAGCCTGGGGGCACCTGGATGGCTCAGTCTGTTGAGCGTCTGACTTTGGCTCAGGTCATGATCTCACTGAGCCTTACATCGGGTTCTGTACTGACAACTAAGAGCCTGGAGCCTGCTTCGGATTCTGTGTCTCCACCTCTCTCTGCCCCTCCTATGTTCATGCTCTGTCTCTCTCTGTTTCTCAATAATAAATGTTAAAAAAAATATGCAGTCTGTTTTCTAAATGAGTTCTAAGAGTAGTTTTCTTCTTAAGGTCCTTTTTTCATAATTATTTTAGAGCGAGAGAGTACAAGCAGTAGAGAGGAGGAGAGGGAGAGAGAGATTGAGAATCCTAAGGCTCCATGTTCAGTGTGAAGCCCCGACATGGGGCTCGATCCCACGACCCTGGGATCATGACCTGAGTCAAAATCAAGAGTGAATCACCCATCAAATGAGCCACCCAAGAACACCTTAAGGTCCTCTCTTAAAATAATAATGAATACGTTTGTATAAATATTTCATTTGGTAATAGTTCTACATCTTCTTCCTATATTTTGAGAGTGTTAGTATAGTTGTTTTTCTAAAATAATTACTCAAATGAGAGAGTCATTGAAAAACTTATCTAGCAAAGATCTTCGTATAATTTACATAATTATCACTGAGAAATTAAGTAATTAATTGGACATATACCATGTAGAGCATAAGAAAGACTCACGTAATACGTTATATACTTAAGGAGGTAAAGTAGTATAATTGCAAATATATAAAAAAAATTGCCTAAGAATCAGGAGACTTTGGTTCTTGTCCTATTTTTTCCATCTTAAGTACTGAAGTCTTGAAAACAGTAGCAGAACCTCTTTGAATTTGATTCTCTTATACATAAGATGAAGAAATTAGAGGGAATTATTCCCAAGTTCCATTAAATTTATCAATTTCTTTAATTTTCCATGCAATGAGTATTAAAGGAATTATGCACTAATTTGTTTATTTAACCCGTATTTATTTTATTTCAAATTTTTGCAGAGAAAATGTATTAGAGATTAGAAGAGAAAAAAGATAAAAAACTGAATTTTCTCCTAAAGGAGAAACCTAAGGAAGTTCTGCACTCAACATCATTCCGTGCACGCTCTTTATTTTTGCCACAGAGCCCGGCACAGGGCCCAAACCCACGAACCGTGAGATCAGGACCTGAGCTGAAACCAAGAGTCAAATGTTCTACTGACTGAGCCACCCAGGTGCCTCGGGGCAGGTAAACGGTTAATAGACTCCTGAAGTAGTCTGAGGGGGGAAAAAGTTATTTTGAACTGTAGTAGTGACTGTGTTCATGAAGAGAAAGATTCATGAATTAGTGAGAATTCATGTAAAATCAACAAGGCCAAAACCAGAACACTGACAACACCAATGGGTATAGAAGATATAGAGCAGTAAGAACTGTTATTTATTGCTGATGGGAATGAAGAATGGTACAGGCAGCTTCGTAGACAATTTCATGGTTTCTTACATAATGAAAATTATCCATAGGAGTTTAAAACATATGTCCATACAAAAACCTGCACATGAATGTTTATGGCAGCTTTATTTATAATTGCCAAAACTTGGAAGCAACTGAGATGTCCTTCATTCATCAGGTGAATGGGTAAAACCGTGGTGCATTCAGTTAGTGCAATATTACTCAACCCTAAAAACAAATGAGCTATTAGACCATGAAAAGACATGGAGGGAACACAAATGCATATTACTAAGTAAAATAAGTCAATCTGACAAGGCTTATGATTATGGCAAGGCTTGTATAAGCCAAGTTGTGTGATTCCAAATTTATGACACTATAGAAGAGGCAAAAGTATGGAGCAGTAAAATTCTTAGTGGTTGTCAGAGATCAGAGATAATATAGGGATAAGGTGGTTGAAGACAGAGGATGTTTGGGATGGTGAAATTACTGTGTGTGATGCTAGGGTAGATACGTGTCATTATAAATTCATCCAAACATATAAAATATGCAACACTAAGTGTGAATCGTAATGTAACCTATAGACTGGGTGATAATTATGTGTTAGTTTAGGTTCATCAGTTCCAAAAAATGTCTGACTCTGATATAGGATGTTGATAATGGGGTAGGCTATGCATGACAGGGACAGAGGATATATAAGGAATCTGTGCCTTCTGACTCAGTTTTGATGTGAACTTAAAACTGCTCTAAAAAAAATGAAATCTGTTTTTTAAAAACTCAACAGGCTTGGCAAATGACCAACAGTGAGAAGTTAGGGACGTGTAAGGCCAAGCAAGGTTCTAAAAGAGTCAAAGTGAATTTCCAAGATGCTGAAAGATAGTGATCATGCAGTGTGAAAATATTTTTTAAAAAATGGGGAAAAAAAGTATCTTCATTGTCAACAATTCCTAGTAACAAGAATCAAGGGAAGACAATATAAGTTAATGGTGGAAATATTGAGTGAGAATGTTTAATGAGACTGAAGAATATTTGAAATAAAGAGCACAGTAAAAAAGAAATGGACTGCTATCGTGATCTAGTGTGACTTGCCATAGAGCTCTGGACAAGTTATGAAACTCTTAGGAATCTCAGCTTTCTCGTCCTGTCCTTGAAACTTGAAAAAATAAAACCACTGTGTCGTTATAAGTTAAGGGAAATCTTATTTCACCCTGCTCCTCCCATGTTGGACTTAAAGCCATATCTGCTATTGAACATATTTCTTAGACAGGTAGATGGAAAGCTGAAAATACTAGCCTCACAAGATCTTTATTCCCATCGTGATTCTTATAATTCTTTTTTTTTTTTTACAAATACAAAAGAAAGTGTACAAGCCATAGACTTATGTTATCTTTGATTGTATCCAAAGGTACAGGCACATGTAGCAGATTCCAACAAATACAAATAAATTTCAAAGCCCTTCTATTTGTCCACTCTCTACCCACTACAGCTATCCCTCCAGGGAGCTCCACTTCACGCCTTATTGAAAGGCAATGGAAGGCCATCTGTTACGAGCACATTAGCCTGTCACCTTAACCCCCTTGGGGTAAGCCGATTTGGGTGGCCCATTTCAATACCTTCTTGCTATTGAAAAGTCCTTCACATTTACTTGGGGCTATTTTTCATCTGTGACTTACACTGCCATTTCCTCCTTATTCCCCTCCTTGCTCTGTAAGGTTCTCCCCTGTAATCAGTCTGAAGTGTCTCAGAAAGAATTGTTTCCCTTCTTAACGCTTACCTACTCTTGCTTTAAGTTCCTTCTCTGGCTTCCCGCTGATCTTCAAGTTGCCATCTCACTTTGAAATGCCCCTTTTAGCTGCCCCTAACCCATGTCACTTCTCCCACCCTGAGCAAGTACTTCTTTTAGTACTTGTCACCATATAAACCTTCCCATTCTCACTATGATCTGGCCTTGCTTGCAGAAGGACAGCTTCTCCTAAAGCCTCCCTTTTTGCCCACTCAGTCTTACTCAAATTCATCAAATTGCCAAAACTTGTAGTTAATAATCTCAAAAAGCTATTTATTTATTTTTCTATTTATTTCAGAGACAGCAATCGTGAGTGAGGGAGAGGGGGGCAGGGAAGGAGGGAGGGAGGGAAGGAGGGAGAGGAGGAGAGAGAGAGAGAGAATGGATCTTAAGCAGACTCCATGCTCAGTGCAAAGCCTGATGCGGTGCTCCATCCCCTAACCCTGGGATCATGATCTGAGCCAAAATCAAGAGTCAGATGATCAAGCGACTAAGCCACCCAGGAGCTCCTCAGAAATCTGTTTAAAGAACAATTTACATTGTTCATTTTCAGTTGATTTCCATAAGCAGACACTCTATTTCTTTTGCAATGGTCTTTAAAAATGTTTAATAATAATAATTGAGGAGAAAAATGTATAGATCATCACTAGTTGAAAAGCCACCGGGGTGCCTGAGTGGCTCAGTCGGTTAAGCATCTGGCTTTCACTCAGGTCATGATCTCACGATTTGTGGGTTTTAGCCCCACATCAGGCTCTGTGCTGACAGCTCAGAGCCTGGAGCCTGTCTTTGGATTCTGTGTTTCCCTCTCTCTCTGACCCTCCCCTGCTCACATTGTCTCTCTCTCAAAAATAAACAAAAATATTAAAAAAATTATAACAAAAAAAAAGCAATGAACATGAAGGTACTGCGAGTGTTTACTAAGCCATCTTTTCAGAGGATAAAGCAAAGGTAGATGTTCCATCACTAAAAGAGGCAAAAAAGCAAGGAAACGTAAAGCTCTTAGCAGTTTTAAATCTGTTAATCAGGGCAAAAACCAAAAGACCTGTGTGTACAAGTTAGAAGGTAGAATAAGCGTATGGTTTTGGCTTCTCTGTTCTTTAGAGCAGGAGATAAATTCTCATTTAAAACTGATTTGGAGTAATTCTAAAAGGTAGCTCTAAATGATGTATTGGAGATAAAAGGAAAGTTAATGAGTAGAATCACCTGCATCGCGCCAATAGTTAACACCATGAAAATGGATGAAATGACAAAATGCATATAGAATGCCAAGAAGCTCAGAAAGAAAATCTTCTGGAAGGAGAAAAACAACTCTGAAAATATGGGGTTGGTGGGGAGGGGAAGACGAGAAAGAAAAGGGACTGAAAAAGAGAGTGAAAAGGATTAAAAGGAAGGAGGGAAGGGGAGGAGAGGAGACAGGGAGGGTGGGAGGACTCTAGACTAACAGAGCTGGTGGTGGTTTAGAAGGTCTCCAACGTTGGGGCGCCTGGGTGGCTCAGTCGGTTAAGCAGCCAGTACTTGGTTTTGGCTCAGGCCTAGTGGTTTATGAGTTCAAGCCTTCCATCCGGCTCTGCACCGAAAGGGTGGAGCCTACTTGGGATCCTCTCTCTCCTCTCTCTCTGCCACTACCCTACCCTACTAATGCTCTCTTTCTCAAAATAAATAAACTTAAAAAGAAAAACAAAGAAGGTATTCAACCTTAATCTATAGGTGAGAAAACTGAACCCCAAAGCAGGAATGTAACTTTGCTAAGATTACATCTAGTTATTGGGTGAGTCTATACGACTATAGAATCACTTCTTTATACTTCTTAGTGGCCTTGTTATTCACATATTCCTATCTACTGTGAGGGACTCATATCATATAAGACCTGGTTCCTAAGTGTCCTACGTGAATAAAATAATTTGGGTTGAAAATGATCTAGATATATGAATAAACCAGAGAAGCCCGTTTTCCCTTTGTATGTGGAAATAGATGAGGGGAAACATGGCAGTTATTTCCTTTAAGACCCAGCAAACTAATGGAGGTGGGGAGAAATGTAAGGATATTAGATAATTTGATTTCTGACTGATTTTAGGAGGAAAACTAGAATAATTGAACTTATAAAAAAGAAGTCCTCTTTTTTCTAATGTTTATTCATTTTTGAGAGAGAGAGAGAGAGAGACAGAGCATGAACAGGGAGGAGCAGAGAGAGCGGGAGACACAGAATCTGAGCTGTAAGCACGGAGCCTGAAATGGGGTTCAAACCCACAAACTGTGAGATCATAACCTGAGCTGAAATCAGACACTCAACCAAGCCACTCAAATGCTCCAAAGAAGTCTTCTCTTGATACACTCCCCAAGTTCCAACTTAGTGAGACAGTAACATAATACTTTCTTCTCTTCCACAAAAGTCCAGCTTACATTCCAAAGAATAGCCAGTAACTTCCTGATCTCCAGACTACCACAGCAAAATAATTTTGCTTTGATCAAATACCTGATTAACAGAATTGGAAAAGCAAAGTTCCGTCAGATTTCATTAAAAATGTCACAATTGACATGTATTAAATGTCCTTGGATTTATGAATACTCAATATTTTCTCTAAAAATCATTTTTTCAATATAAAAAGGCTTTTCATACTGCTAGTGATCTGCAGTTGCTCTTAAAATCATGGATGAAATAAAAAACTCTCTGATCGACATTTAGTTCTTTTAATTGCACATTAAAATATTTTTGTAAATAAGTGTTATTTTGGTATTGAAAATAACTTTTAAAAGATATTAAAATGTTAATACCACCTTATGTGTTTTCCACGTTGGATGCAATTGATCAATATTGGTTTTAACTGTGATATTACTGCATATTGAATGCCTACGATGGCTAATAGTGTGTGTCACCTTTACTGGCCACAGGGTGCCAAGGTTACACATTATTTCTGGGCATGTCTGTGACAGTATTTCCAGATGAAACTAGCATTTAAGTCTGTGGACTCTGTAAAGTAGATCACCTTCTCCAATGTGAGTGGGCATCATACAATCTACTGAGGCCCTGCAGAGAACAAAAACAGATGAGGAAGGAATTCATCTCTTTTTCCCTGCCTCATGCAATAAACTGGAAATGTGTCATCTCATCTTCTCCTGCCCTCAGACTGGGATTCGAACCATCAGCTTCTCTGCTTCTCTGGCCTTTAGGCACAGACTGAATCATATGGCTCTTCTGGGTCTCCACACAGCAAACAGCAGATCATGGGATTTTTCAGCCTCCAGAATCACATGTGCCAACTGCTCACAATAAATCTCTCCATATATATTTTTTTCTGCAGAACTGTAAATATAGTGTCAAAATCAGGCTTGATCAAATAACATACCTTTTAATGACTACACAAATAAATTATTGTGAACATCATAGTCTTTGTTGTAGCTTACATCTGCTTTGAACATGTAATGAAATGATGGTAATTACATGCAATTAATAAAAGGAGCATGTAGATACATAAAACTCTTAAAACATAAAAATCTTGTCTAATTTTCCTTAAATTATCAGCTCATTTCCTTCATGTGTCATTATATTTTGATAGAAGTAGTCATGGGGTGCCTTGCCTGGGTGTATCAGTCGGTTAAATGTCTGACTTCAGCTCAGGTCATGATCTCCAGGTTTGTGAGTTCAAGCCTTGCTTTAGGCTCGGTGCTGACAGCTCAGAGCCTGGAGCCTGTTTTCAGATTCTGTGTCTCCCTCTCTCTCTGCCCCTCCCCTGCTTGCGCTGTCCCTTTCTCTCAAAAACAAATAAACATGAAATTTTTTTAAAGTATATGTCTTTTATCCTATTGATACATGACAGTGTCCCCATAAATCATAATATAATTGATGAACTCAATCTTTGAATCAGGTAGACTCCACACAAAATGTCTTCTTAGTATATTTTTCAATATAATGCAACATATACTTCAATGAAAAGTATAAAAATATGCTGAATTAATGTTGATAAATAGTTTTTTCAACTTCAAATTTGTGTTTATTTTAAAATTTTTAATGTTTATTTTTTGAGAGAGAGAGAGAGAGAGAGACAGAGCACGAGTTGGGTGAGGAGCAGAGATAGAAGAAGGACACAGAATCCAAAGGAGTATCTAGGCTCTGAGCTGTCAGCACAGAGCCTGGTGTGGGACTTCAACTCACAGAGCTTAGATCACGACCTGAGCCAAAGTCAGACACTTAACTGACTGAGCCACCCAGGCGCCCCAATGTTGATAAACCTTTAAATAAATGTAATTACACAAAGAATAAGTAAACAATATTAATTATGCAAGGGTAATAACATAGTGAAATCATATGATCTGAGATGAATTTCAGCAAAATTGAACTTAATAGAGCCATTTATAAAATACATTCTATTTTTCTGACAATTTCCATTAGTAAGCTAGATGTTTTCCCATCCAAAGTTGCTTTTGGTGAGAAATATCAACTTCATGAGGATTAGAATTATGGCATGGTGCTGGTATTATAGAAGATTTTCCTACGTTTGTATTAATAGAAGTAAAAAAATAAGTGCTTATAGAATATTATACTCTATAACTATGGAGCAATCACCATCTTTATAACATGCATGCTACTTTGAAGTTCAAAGTATAAATAATTCCAGAAGTCAGCTGTGGAAAAAGTATAAAAGTTATAGCCATTATACCCTTTTTAAAACACTAGTACATTCTGGTATTGCAACAAGGAATATTTATAGTACGTTATAAATTATTAAGACTCTAAAAACCAGTACTTAAATATAACTTAAATATAAGTTATCCATAAGGAGAATTCTAAATTTGTACAAGGTGCCCAGTTCCTGGGAAAAAGCAAACAAAACAGTGTTGAAGCTGAATACTGAAGAAAACACCTATTATTTTCACTTTGCAAAGGTAGAGAGATGTTAACTCTAGAGCCGGCAAAGAGTAAATAAGGCCCTTCTGGAAGTGTCTCCTTGGAGTCCAAGAATGTCCTTGGGTGGCTGACTTTTCCTTGTCTTTCCTTTTAATTTTCCAGAAGTTGCCTCCCTGCATAGATTTCAGTAGCTATCATCATAAAGGTTGCCACACTGATTATTTTGTAGCTAAAATTAAAAGAGAAGAAAGAAGAGGAAGAGGAGGAGGGGCAGGATAAGGTAAGCAGAGTAACATTTCTAGATCTCGTAAGCGGGATCCTAATTCTGTGTTGCTAGGTTTGAGTACCTGCAAATTAGGCCACCAGAGGGAGCTTCTGCATTTCAATCTGACTCGTAATCACTAATTAAATTTACTGTATGGGGCCATTTAAAATCATTTAACTCCGGACTCTTAGAAAAAAATGCAACTTGTAGGCCAAACTGACAAATATTTAGATACATGAAATCTGCATAAAAAGCCAGTCTTGCATGTAAAACCACTAGAATGAGGCCGAGGGCCAATGCAATCAAATGAGAAAAGGAAAACCAACGCAGAATTGTGGACTAATTCCTCCAAACTGAGCTGTCTTGTTGTCAGGAATGCGGAGAGACTGAAAATGGACAAAGACAACCAATTATTTCCCCTCTTTATTCCTCTCACCTTTCTTTTTTCCTCCCTCCCTTTCTTCTTTCTTCCCTTCATTTCCTTACTCCCTCTCTTCTTCCCTTTTACTTTCCTTCCTTCCTTCCATTCTCTTTTCCCTTTTCACTCCTTCCTATCTCTTCCTCCCTTACAGGTGTGGAAACACGTTAGTTTTGAAAGTTCTCAGGACTGGAAGTCAACGTTATGCATTTTAGTCCTTGTTTAGCGACAGATTACAGTAGTGATCAATAGATGCAGCACCATATTTGTAGGGTGTCATTCTAAGAGATGGGAATACATTCTGAGAGATGATGAACCTTTTTTTTTAAATGCTTGGGGCACCTGGGTGGCTCAGTCGGTTAAGCGTCCGACTTCAGCTCAGGTCATGATCTCACAGTTTGTGGGTTTGAGCCCCGCATCGGGCTCTGTGCAGACAGCTAGCTCAGTGCCTGGAGCCTGCTTCGGATTCTGTGTCGCCTTCTCTCTCTAACCCTCTCCTGTTCACACTGTTTCTATTTCTCTCTCAAAAATAAATAAAACATTTTAAAAAATGTTAATGCTTACATGCTAGCAGAGGAAATTAAAAATATAATATTAAATATATTACTATTATGCTTTAGTGAATGCTATTCAGTCAAAAATGGGTAAGTGATAGGGGTGCCTGGGTGGCTTAGTCGGTTGGGCGTCCGACTTTCGCTTGGGTCGTGATCTCGCGGTTCTGGGTTCGAGCCCCGCGTCGGGCTCTGTGCTGACTGCCAGCTCGGAGCCTGGAGCCTATTTCAGAGTCTGTATCTCCCTCTCTCTCTGACCCTCCCCTGCTCACGCTGTCTCTCTCTCTCTCCCCTAGAAATAAATTTAAAAAATTTAAAAAAAATGGGTAAATGATAGACTAATGGGTTGCATACGGGATGGACTGCTGAATGGATAAAGTAGAAGTGGTATAATATGCAATGGAGTATTATTCAGCCATGAAAAGTAATGATATTGTGCCATTTGCAATGACACAGATGGAGCTAGAGAGCATTATGCTAAGACAAATAAGTTAGCCAAAGACAAATACCATATGATTTCATTCATAAGTGGAATTTAAGAAACCAAACCAATGAAAAAGGGAAAAAAAGAGATAGGCAAACCAAGAAACAAACTCAATTATAGAGAACAAACTGATGGTTACCAGAGGGGAGGTGGGTGGGGGTGGGGAATGGGTTGAATAGGTGATGGAGATTAAGGAGGGTACATGCTGTGATAAGCGCTGGGTGCCCTATGGAACTAGTGTATCACTATGTTGTATACCTGAAACTAATATTATACTGTATGTTAACTAATTGGAATTTAAATTAAAAAGTTAAAAAATATATATAAATGGTTAAGCAATAGACTGATGAGTTGGGGGGGATGGACTGCTTCAACTAGGTGGCCAAGAAAGACTTCTTTAAAGTAGGATTTGAGTTGTGTTCTGAATGAGATACAGAGGCAGCCATGGGAACACCACAGGGAAGTGCTTCCTATGCTTTGCAGGAAGAACAGGAATTAAAATAGCCCTGGGAAGGAGACAAGGAGGCTGCTACAATGGAAAACCACCCACAGAGTTGGGGGGGGGTAAGGGGTGGGGATCACAGGTAAATTGTCCAGGTTACATGATTTCACATATGTTCTGCCAAAGGACGAGTTTGTCTGAAGTCCCTGCAGGGTTCTGAGCAGAGCAATAACATAATCTGTTTTACGTTTTAAAAATATCACACTGTCTATCTGTCTATTGTTTGGAGAGAAGTCTGGGCAAGTCACAAGAGAGTGACAGACAAGACGGAAACCATGAATCCAGATATGAAGCTGTCTGTGTGATTCAGGGAGAAGGGGGATGGTGGCTTTGCCAAGGATGGTCTTCAAGGACTGAGACCCGCTGGGGGACACATATGTTTCGAAGGTGAGAAGAGCAGGACTAAGGATGGATTAAATACCGCAAGCGAATGAATCAGCAGATTCAAGAATGACTTCTGATGTTTTTTGGCCAAAGAAACTGGGCAAATGGAAGTGTCATATAAGCTAGAGAAGAATGAATTTGGGGAGAAAAATAAAATTCTCTTTTGGACAGGTTTGGCTTTCTGCGACTATTATTCATCTGAGAGGAACTATCCAATAACCTGTTAGTTATATGAGCTGAAATGACAGCTCAAGGGTGAGGTGAGGCAAGGTATACGAATGTGGTTGTTGACTGCATTGTCCTTGGGAGGAGAGCACAGAAGACCAATACCTAGGGCATTGCAACATTTACAGGTGGGGACAAAGAAAAGTTAAAAAAGATTCTGAAAATCAATTTTCAGAGAAGTAAAAGGAATCCATTGAGAGTAGAGAGTGGATCATCTCAAAATACAAATGAAGAAGGTGTTTTTTTTAAGATGAAATGATCAAATGTGTACAAAGTGACTGACAGCTCACATAAAGTGAGGATGAAAATGGACCATGTATCTTACGAGAAAAAGGCCTTTGGTCACCTGTGAAAAGTGTAATTTCTGTGGAGAAGTGTGGCAGAAAGAATAGTAACTGGGTCACGAGAGGTAAAAAGGAAATAAGAAAGCAGAGACTGACAAAAGGTACAAATTTCCAGTTATAAGTCATGGAAATGTAATGTACAGCCTGGACTATAGTTAAACTATTGTATTGCATATTTGAAAGTTACTGAGAGAGTAGATCTTACAAGGTTCTTGTCCTAAGAAAAAAATTATTACATTGTACACCTGAAACTAATATAACGTTATATGTCAGTTATACCTCAATTTAAAAAAAAAATAAGCACTGACTGTGAAAATACAGAAAACTTTCATGGAGTTTTGTAGTCAAGGAGAGCAGATTTCTTGGACAGAGACTCAAGAAGGAATGGAGTCAAGTCAGTTTCTGCTCTGTTCTGTTCTGTTTTGTTTTAGGACAGTAGCTGTTACAACTTGATTGCATGTTTAATGGTACAGACTCTGTTTTAGATAATTTGATCCCAAGATACCTCAGTTGCAAAACAAGTGAGAAATTCCTCAAAGTGGATGTCTAGCAGAGAGACATGTGGTTTAAACATGCAATCTGAAGTCAGAGTGCCTTTACCTTTGCACGTATACCTGGCTGATGCATTGGAGATACTGGATCATAGACTATGGATTGGGTAAGGAGAGAAATAAGGGCAAAAATATGTACAGGGAAAGTAAATATTATAAATATTTCCATAACATAAAATAATTTTTTGGATTAGAAAATACAAGAGTAAGGGAGCTGTAATAGCAGAAAATAAAGACCATCTGATGTATATGAAATGCAGATTTCAGAGATGGTACAAATATTGAGGATGCATTTGGCAGGGCAGAATGATTAGAAGTACAATTAGGGGTGTCTGAATGGCTCAGTTTGTGAAGCATCTGATTCTGATGTCCTCTCAGGTCATGAACTCATGGTTTGTGAGTTCAAGCCCTGCACTGGGCTCTGCACTGACAGTGTGCAGCCTGCTTGGAATTCTCTCTTTCTCTCTCTCCCTCCTCCCCCACTTGAAATGTTCTCTCTCTCTCTCTCTCTCATATATATATATGTCACAATAAATATATAAATATATATAATTTTATATATAAATATACATTTATATCTATTTATTTTTATATGTTATATATAAATAAATTTTATATATAAATAAATATATAACATTTTAAAAATCATATTAGAAGCATATTACAGATATACAGGTTGGTATAATGATCTTGGATAACCGAAGTTTTGAATTCCTGATGGTCACTGATATCAATGGTGGAGGCAAAGCATAATGGGATTGATCCAAGCAATCAGAACACATATTTAACAACACTGGAGTGTGTGGGGTGTTGTGGAATCTGAGAGCATCTGGGGAAGCTAGCCACACCACCGGCGGCAGTTAGCAAAATGCTGATTTACTAGAGCAATTGGCAATTTCAGGTTTTAGAAGGAAATGTATAATCTGACTTTAAGCAAATCACTTATAAGCTCTGTCCATATTGTGACATTGGCCAAATAGAGATACTTAATTCAACTAAAGGGACTTTGTAAAAATCTCTAAATGTGGGCTTTCTCTTTTAAGTCTGTGAAGGATCATTAAGGGCAATAAAAACTAGAACTAGAACATAGTTTGCCAATCCTCTAAATTCTTGCCTTCTAGGAGTCTACAATCTAGTTAGGGAGGTAGAATTTCCAATGATGAAACAAATAGATAAAATATAAAGTTAACTTCAATACAACATAAACAATTTCTCAATAGGGTATAAGTTATGTTTCAAAAGAATACTATAGGCAATAAGTTGTATAGGAGCCCAGAGAAAATCACTGGGAGCCAGAGGCACCAGACAAGCTTTTTTTTTTTTTTTCCTTAGTTTATTGTCAAGTTATTTTCCATATAATACCCAGGGCGCATCCCAACAAGTGCCCTCCTCCATGCCCATCACCCCCCTCCCCCCATGCCCATCAGCCCTCAGTTCTCAGCATTCAAGAGTCTCTCATGGTTTGCTTCCCTCCCTCTCCCCAACAATTTTTCCCCTTCTCCTGCCCCATGGTCCTCTATTAAGTTCCTCCTAATCTTCCTATATGTGCAAACAGACAAGCTTTTAAATAGACACTGAATCATTGGTAGAGAGAAAAAAGTGAGAGCAATCTTACCCTGAGACGATAGGAATGGGACAGGATTCTACATGGGATACTAACCTCGTTATACTAAGGAAAGCTTGATTCAATTACCTTTTGTAATACGGTCTCAGGAGGNCAGGGATCGAGAGTTAATTGGCATGACCTCATTCAAGTCCTCAGGGCCTACCTGTTCACAAATTACAAAGGAGACAAAAAGTTGATCTTTTTATAGTGTCAGGAGGCAGTACCTGTTAACATTTAACATTTGAAACAAGCTATAACACACATTATTTATCTACCTGTTCTCTTTTTCTCACACTGTGTCCTCTTTCTCTTTACTACATAGGATTAAGTCCTGCCCTTCTTAAATTTTTTTCCCTTGCTCTATTTTTCCCATTCCCTCTAGAGGAAGGGGGGATTTTTTTTTTTTTTTTTTTTTTTTTTTTCTTATATGAGCATTGAGCTGTGTGACATTTTAAACCTTTTGAGCTAGACAGTCTGATAGTCTACCAACTACTAGGCTCTCCCAACAAAGAGAAGAGGGCCAGCCAGCCAGTGCAACCTCCATATTGGGGCAGTAAGAAACCACAGGGAAAGACCGAAAAGCAACTTGACATCAAGTTTAAGGTACTGAAAGTCTACGTAATATTTCAAGAGCCATAAAAGCAAAACTGACCCACTGCCTTTATCAAAGGGAGTAAGAAGAACCCTAAGCCATCCAAATGTATATTCTAAATGCAGTAATTAGATAAAAATAAGAAAGAAGAATAAAGCAGTAGGACCATATATTCCTCCACTTTTCCAAAGCTGAAAATGTGTGAAGATGCTTTAGAAATGGCATCAGCTAGAGGCTTACAATGTTCAAACAAAGACTATTCTGCTTTCATCAGGTCTCCTACATGTCACTTCTCCTCTGGCACTGGGATTTCCAACACCCCACAGCGGGCTTTCATTAGCTTCTTGGAGAAGATGCAGGACATCCTCACTGTCTTTCTTTTGAGCATTGTCCCAGATTTGATCCTGCCCTTCCTGCTTCCAGATTAATCTCCCTAAAGCACCATTCCTGTCAGACTCCTCCTCTGATCTCCAACCTTCTGTGTGTCCTCCCATTTCCTACTGAGTACAAACTAAAGCATATCATGTGAATTGAGAGTGTGGACCTCAAAACTTCTGAGCACCTCACTTTAAACACTATGTGCCTCAGCTGAACGGTATTATTACTCATCGTCTCCAGTTAGCCTGCACTCTTCAGTCTGTACTTTCCTTATTTCAGCTCGTCTGAATGTTACCATCTTTCAAGGGTCACTGAAAATATCACCTGTGAAATTTAATCACCCTTGATCTCTCAATTTGAGGTTATTTGCCAACCTTGCAAACATTTGGTTTGTACATCTTAATAAGATTTGTCCTGCAGCAGGTTTAGTTGGAGCAGGGCAGAGGAAGTATTTTGCTTTCTTATAATTTTTGTTGTTCCTGATAGCTGCCAATGCCTCCCTCTGCAACCCCCCGCCCAGGGTAAAGCTAATATATTTTTATGTGAATGAATTCATATATTTCTTCTCAACTCTGTCATTTGTTGGAAAGAGTCACATGACAACCCTGGGGACAGTTTAAATTCTCTCCCTTTCATAGAGTATTCAAAGTATACCATTGGGCCTTCCTGTTTACTACACTGAGAAGGTGTAAGAGTCTTTGCCTTTCTTATTTTTCATAACCATTGACCTATAATGAACATTCCATGTAACATTCATGCATCAGAAAATTCCACTGTCAGGATATTTCTGGGAAAATAATTTCAACACACTTAATAGACACATTTGTATTATTCAGAATAATTCAGTTGAAATATAATTCCATTGATTGGCAAAGGATAAGATTATATAGTCATATACACACGTGCACCCACGCACAGATACAAATGGCAAAAAACAGGGAGGAGTTAAGATGGAGGCGAAGTAAGGGGACCAGGATTGTCTCCATCCCTCAAACACAGCTGTGATGAGGTCAGAACACTTGGAACACCCAGGAAATCAATTTGTGGAGGGGCAGATCTCCACAGGTGCAGGGCGACAGCTTAGTGGGACAGAGGTGCGTGTATTCGGATTGGGGGAGATAAAACAGCATAGGCACAGAAGAGAGGGCACCCCTTCTGTGGGAGAGACCTAAGGGAGAGAAAGGCAGAGAGGCTGTAGAATTACAGTACTGTGTTAGCGCAAGAGAAAAACCTCTCTGGACCATGGACTGAGGAATGAAAAAATCGGACAGTACCAGTTTCTACTTTGCAAACAGTTTCAGGGCCTAAAGATCGGTGTTTTCAAAAATGCGAGCCTTTCTCCAGATGGAGGCAGCCATATACACGAGCCTAGTGGGAAGGGAGCCGGCCCCAAGGTGCGGTAGAGACCTCGAGGTGCACTGGGAGACAACAGTCCCCTCCCTTGACTACTAAGGGAAAAGGGTTTATTGCCTCTCCAAGGACAAAAGACCCTACAGGCGCCGACCAGAGGACCTTTGTCGGGAGGGCTGAGTGGCACCACACTGGAACAGAAACCGCGCAGTGTAGGCTCCTCTAAGACACTGGGTTTTGAATCCCAGCTGAGCAACTTTAAGGCACAGAGACTGGAGCAGGGCAAGTAGACCCCCACCCCCACCCCACCCCCTGGCACTGGTCTTGAGGGCTGCCCCAGCTGCATGGTTTGAGACACCGGTGCAGGGAGGAGAGACTGGGGTATTGCCATTTTTCTCCCTATAACCACAGGGTGGGGCTTCGAGGAGCATCACAGTGGCCCCCACTGGAGGCGGGACCTGCTTACACCTAACCCTGCTCATCCGTGCCTGGTAACTACTTATCCACCCCAGTGAGACCGACACTGACCCAATCAGAAGGCCTCTCCTCTGGCACAGCCACCGATCCCAGCCACCAACAGACACCTGTCCTGTGGCTGTCCTGTGGTTTTGTATGTCAGTCTGTTACTCTCTGTTTTTATCTCTCTTTTCTTCTCTTCTCTTTTCTCTTCTTTTTCTTTCTACCCTCTTCTGCTTTTCCTTTGGAATCAAACCAAAAAGAATTGATTTTCAGTCAATTCTTATTTAACATATATATTTTTTCTTTCTGTTTTGTTTGTTTTATCAGTCATTTATATTCTTTTTATACCTTTTCTATATCTCCTTTTTTATTTTTTTATTTTACTTACTCTCTCTCTGGGTTAAGCCTTATAGTTTCTTTCATTCTCTGCTTGGTCTTTTTTTTTTCCACCTCTTACATTTTTCTCTTTGAATGGGATCAGGTTCTCTGCCCTTTCCTTTTTTTCCAGGGTTACTTCAACAAACAAATCAAAGCACACCTGGTGGAATGTCCAAACAATCCACCATTATGAGCAAGAAGCAGCTTCGTAGAGGACTGGCCAGTAGGATTAGAGCAGCCAAATATGCAACAACAGAGAGCACACAACACACTCTAAAAACACTTCCTGAAGTGCCAGGCCCTGGACAGTGTATGATCCCTTTTTAATACAGTAGTACTCACAGGTGCAGGACACAACACAAGCTATTAAATCATGCAAAGGACAGAAACCTAGCCAAAATGATGAAATGGAAGAATTCTTCTCAAAAGAAACTCCAGGAAGAAATGACAGCCAAAGAATTACTCAAAACAGATATAAACAATATGTCTGAACAAGAATCTAGAATAAAAGTCATAAGGCTAATAGCTGGGCTTGAAAATAAAGCATGGAAAACAGCAGAGAATATATGGCTACAGAGATCAAAGACCTAATAAATAGTCACAATGAATTAAGAAATGCTATAAATGAGGGGCACCTGGATGGCTCAGCTGGTTAAGCGTCTGATTTTGGCTCAGGTCATGATCTCACAGATTATGATTTCAAGCCCCACATCAGTCTCTGTGCTGACAGCTCAGAGCCTGGCTTCCTGCGATTCTCTGTCTCCCTCTCTCTCTGCCCCACCCCTGCTGCACTCTGTGTCTCTCTTAAAAATAAATAAATATAAAAAATGTTATAAATGAGATGCAAAATAAACTAAAGTGACAGTGAGGATAGAAGAAGCAGAGAGAATACGTAATAGAAGATAAGGTTATGTTAAGTGATGAAGCTGAATAAAAGAGGAAAGGAAATTACTAGACCATGAGGGGAGAATTAGAGACCTAAGTGATACAATGAAACAAAATAATATCCATATCATAGGAGTTCCAGAAGAAGAAGAAGAAGAGGAGGAGGAGGAGGAGGAGGAGGAGGAAGAAGAAGAAGAAGAAGAAGAAGAAGAAGAAGGAGAAGAAGGAGAAGAAGGAGAAGAAGGAGAAGAAAGAGAAAGGGGCAGAAGGTTTATTTGAAAAAATTATAGCTTCTCTAATCTGGGGAAGGAAACAGGCATCCAAATCCAAGAGGCACAAAGAACTTCCTTCAAAATCAACAAAAACAGGTCAGCACCACAACATATCATAGTAAAATTGGCAAAATACAAAGATAAAGAGAGAATTCTGAAAGCAGCTAGGAACAAACTGGCCTTCACCTACAAAGGTAGACGGAGAAAAGTAATAGCAGACCTGTACCCTGAAACTCGGCAGGCCAGAAGGGAGTGGCAGGAAACATTCAACATGCTGAACAGAAAAATATGCAGCCAAGAATCCTTTATCCAGTGAGGATGTCATTCAGAATAGAAGGAGAGATAAAAGCTTTCCCAGACAAACAAAAACCGAAGGCATTCATGACCACTAAACCAGCCCTGAAGGAGATCTTAAGGGGGACTCTGTGAGTGGAAAACAGCAAAACTACAAAAGACCAGAGTTACCACCACAGACATGAAACAGATAAAACAATGACACTAAATCATATCTTTCAATAATTCCTCTGAATGTAAATGGACTGACTGCTCCAGTAAAAAGATACAGGATATCAGAATGGATACAAAACAAGATCCATCTATATACTGCCTACAAGAAACCCATTTGAGACCTGAGGATCCCTGCAGATTGGAAGTGATGTCATGGAGAACCATCTATCATGCTACTGTAACTCAAAAGAAAGCTGGAGTAGCCATACTTGTATCAGACAAACTAGATTTTAAAACAAAGACTGTAACAAGAGATGAATAAGGGCATTATATCATAATTAAGGGATCTACCCATCAAGAAGAGCTAACAATTATAAATGTTTATGCCCCCAATGTGGAGAAACCCAAATATATAAATCAATTAATTACAAACATAAAGAAATGTATAGATAATATACTGTGATTGTAGGGAACTTTAATACTCCACTTACAGCAAAGGACAGATCATCTAAGCGGAAAATCAATAAGGAGACAATGGCTCTGAATCATATTGGACCAGATGGACTTAACAGTTATATTCAGAACTTTTCAACCAAAAGCAGCAAAATACATACGCATTGTTCTTGAGTGCACATAGAACATTCCCCAAAACAGATCACATACTGGGTCACAAAACAGCCCTTAATTAGTATAAAAAGATTGAGATCATACCATGCATATTTTCAGATCAAAATGCTATGAAACTTGAAATCAACCACAAGAAAATATTTGGAAAACCCCCAAAAGCAGGGAGGTTAAAGAACATTCTACTAAAGAATGAATGAGTCAACCCCAGGAAATTAAAGAAGAAATTTAAAAATATATGTAAGCAAATGAAATGAAAACATGACAGTCCAAACCGATTAGAAGGCAGCAAAAGCAGTCCTAAGAGGAAAACACATTGCAATACAGGCCTATCTCAAGAAGCAAGAAAGTCCCCAAATACATAACCCAACCTCACATGTGAAGAAATGAGAAAGGCAGCAGCAAAGAAAGCCCAAAACCAGCAGAAGTAGAGAAATAATAAAGATTAGAGCAGAAATAAACAATATATAATTTAAAAAATGTACAACAGCTCAATGAATCTAAGAGCTGGTTATTTGAAAGAATAAACAAAATTGATAAATCCCTAGCAAGACTTCTCAAAAAGAAAAGAGAGAGGTCCCCAATAGATAAAATCATGAATGAAAGAAGAGAGATCACAGCCAACACCACAGAAGTAAAAACAGCTACTAAAGAACACTATGAAAAATTATATTCCAACAAACTGAACAGTCTGTAAGAAACAGACAAATTCCCAGGTCCTCACACATTACTAAAACTACAACAGGAAGGAATAGAAAAATTGAACAGACTCATAACCAGTGAAGAAATCGAATCAGTTATCAAAAATCTCACAACAAATAAGAGTCTTGGGCCAGATGGCTTCCCAGGGGAATTCTACAAGACATTTAAAGCAGAGTTAATACCTATTCTTCTCAAGCTGTTCCAAAATATAGAAAACAGAAGGAAAGTTTCCAGACTCATTCTATGAAGCCAGCATTACCTTAATTTCAAAACCGTAGACCCCACTGAAAAGGAGAATTAGAGACCAATATCCCTGATGAACATGGATACAAAAATTCTCAACAAGATATTAGAAAATTGAATTCAACAGTATACTAAAAAGAATTATTCACCATGATCAAGTGGGATTCATTCCTGGGCTGTGCTGCACGGCTGGCTCAATATTTGCAAATCAATCAACAATACATCACATTAAAAGAAGAAAGGATAAGTATTATGTGATCCTGTCAATAGATGCAGAAAAAGTATTTGACAAAATAGAGCATAACCCTCAAGAAAGTCAGGATAGAAAGTGCATACCTTAACATCATAAAAGGCATATAGTAAAGGCCCACAGCTAATATCACCTCAATGGAAAAAACAGAACTTTCTCCCTGGAATCAGGAACACAACAGGGACGCCCACTCTCACCACTGTTGTTTAACATAGTGTTGGAAGTCCTAGCCTTAGCAATCAGGCAGCAAAACAAAATAAAAGGCATCCAAATTGGCAAAGAAGTTTTACTTTTTGCAGATGACATGATAATCTACATAGAAAACCCAAAAGACTCCAGCAAAGAACCACTAGAGCTGATACATGAATTCAGCAAAGTTGCAGGATATAAGTCAATGTAGAGAAATTGGTTGCATTTCTATATACCAATAATGAAGCAATAGAAAGAGATATCAAGGAATTGATCCCATTTACAGTCACATCAAAAATCGTAAAATACCTAGGAATAAACCTAACCAAAGTGAAATACCTAGAATAGACCTAACCTACAGTAAAAGAACGTAGGCTGAAAACTATAAAAAGCTTATGAAGGAAATTGAAGAAGACACAAAGAAATGGAAAAACATTCCACGTTCATGGACTGGTAGAACAAATATTGTTAAAACGTTGATACTACTGCAAGCAATCTACACATTCAGTGGAATCCCGATCAAAATAGCACCGGCATTCTTTACAGAGCTAGAATAAATAATCCTAAAATTTGTATGGAACCACAAAAGACCCCGAATAACAAAAGTAATGTGCTCCGACACTGTCTTGGATATATATATTTAAGGTGGTAATTAAATCAGAGAAATCAATTTCCAGCATGCTTATGTGACAAATGTCCTCAAAAGTAACTCTAGGAAAGAATTTTTCTTTTCCCAGAAATCCGAACTCATTAGCAGTAGAGAAGGTGTGATTAAAAGAAAGGGGGAAAGACATTGCTGTTACCTACACTCATTTTTATGCTAGGAACTGTGAAAAATATGAAAAGAGGAAAAACTGAGAAGTTACAGATATTACCATCACTGGGCCACTTCTGGTTACCAAGGCGTTAAAGGACAGAATGCTTCCTTCCTTATTTCAAGTTTCATAAATGTTAAACTACTTGTAGTTGTTCCATTTCAAAAACCCCTTTTGCTTATACATTAAAATAAGTGTATGTGTTTTGTTTATTTGCATTTTTCTAGCTCTGAATCTTAATTCAGCCAATTCTTTTCACCAATCTTAATATTCCCAAGAAGGCAGTTTAGTAAAGTTGAAAGTAGGTCCGTCCTTTGCTATTTCTGAACAGGGAAAGACTTGTTCTGTATAAAATACATTAGGTAATACCTCCTGTCCTTTAGTTCTAAGGTTTGTTGGCTGATGGCCAGTGTGAGAAAATACCAACAGCAAAGTCAGGTAAAAGGATTCTGTGTATTATTTTCTGGGCTGGGACACCATAGGGACTCTGTAATATCCCAGTGTGGAAACAGGGACCCTCTATCAAGGGCACTGATGATTGTGATGTGCATTTTAATAAATTATTTGTTGATCAATAAGTGAATGTGAAAATATCACATTCTAATCAGTATTACAAACTTGTGATACATTTATGAAGCATTTATATCTTCATCCAAATTAGTGGGGGAACACCATCTGTCCAAACAATATATATTGTTAAACTGGAAGTTTTATAGTGCTTTTGCTGTGTGATCCGATACAGAGAATTCCTAATGGTCCTTGTGAATACTATAATTCCCAGTTTATAAAGCTGAGAGATTGAATAAAAATGGTTAGTAGAAAGTTAGAAGAGTAACATAAGGCAAAGATATTTTTTCTCTGATCTCTCTATGGACACAGACCACTTTCAGAAGGTCAAGAGAATGTTTAGTCTTCTTTTTTCAAAATTGCTAAGCCTGGTAAAATACAATTCAATCAAGTTCACATGGAGTTTCAGAGGAATTCAGTCGCTAGGTTGTGTTCTCAGAACCCACGGTAAATTTTAGGGTGACTGACCCTTTCGTGATGTGAGGTGATCCATCTGAGGATCGTGGCTGCCAAAAGTTCAGCTCTAAACTTGAAGCTGCCTGGCCAGGTACAAGCCCACATTGCCTTCAACTTTCCCCAAAAGTAATTTCCTGGTGGCTGAAGCCGCCAATAAATCATGAGACATACCTCTGAGCAGCATTTTCCAAAGTGTTTTTAGCAGAAAATCCATAACATATTCAGACAAATATGGGGTCTTGGTTAAATATATATTGAAAATGCTTTTCTTAAAAAGTTGACAGATATTTTTAAGTAGCTGGATTTACCAGAGCCTTTGACACACTAATCTGCATAGAAATAACCTGCAATACTCTCAAGGAGATGAATATTATGTGAAGTCCCCCCCCCAAAAAAAAAAACCCTGCCTACTACTAACATCTAAAAAGAACACTAGTGAACAGCATAAAGAGGTTTTTAAAACTTCCTTAGATGAATCATGAGGATTCTGTAAACATAGGTATGTGGAACTATGTAGTAGTGACACTATGGGGCGTCTGGGTGGATAGTCGGCCTCAGTCCAGCCCCCAAGCAGTTCTGGCTGCCCTGGTACCAAACTAGTGTGCGAAATAGGAAGCCCAAGTACCTGAGGTTTGGATGAGAACTGGAAAGTGGAAGTCATGGATAGAGCCACTCCCAGAATTATGGTGAGTAGATTAGATGCACTTCTATAAAGGTTTGTTTTAAAGGTTTATTATTTTTGCTTTATCCTTATTTCCAGTAATCTAATTTGATAAATGGGATTTTTGACGGGGCTGCAGATAAATGCAGATATAATATTAATAATGCCAGTGTATTTATCAACATAAAAATTTAAATGGAAGCATTTTGTGCATTCATTAAAAGAATCATAGATTATTACAATTGTCTTGCTGTGCTCTCATGGGAGATATGAAATGCTAGTAATTTAAGATTCAGTGAATAATTGTAAATGCCTGAAATTAAATGTAATTCAGCACATTAATCAAGAAGTTTCTACTGTGGAGCATGGAGGTCATTTCAGTTCAACCAATATTGCCAGATGCTTTATTAGGCACAAGGGATAAGGAGATGAAAGAGACCCAAGGAATTCTCTGGTTAAGCTTCCGGGTTTGTTGGTTACATGCAAATAGTAGAATATTCAAGACCACATAGGGTTGAGGGAAGTGGGTGCCATTCTTTAATCTGGAATGCTACTACCAGGGAGGGCAGGTGAGGAGAAGGGAAACGAGACTGGTGAGTGGGAAGGGGTGGTAACTACACAGATGGCCTTCACACCGTGCTGAGAAGCTTAATTTTTTTTTTTTTTCAGACAGACACAAAGAAAGCAAAGCTGGAGCAGAGAGATCAATATGGAAACAATTCCAATAGTCCGGGCAATGCAGGAGAAAGACTCGCTGTTGATTAACAGGTATTCATCAGGGAACTTATCTGTCCATCGAGACTTAGACTCTAGAGATACTGTGATGAACACAACACATGGTCTTTGCCCTCTTGGCACATATTATCAACACAAAATAGGAGTGACTAATCAAATAACAGAATGTATGCAAAATGCGGTAAAGGAAAAGTTATGGTGTTACTAGTATATACTACAAGGTTACCCAACCTTTTCTACAGAGGCTAGGGGAAGCTTCCCAGAGTTAGTCATCCCAGATAGGAACAAAATGAGGAGTGGCATCAGGGTGTGCTAGATACAGGTGCTGGGAGGCATAGTTAGAAAAGAGCCTACCTTGAGAAAAACCTAACTGACAAGAGTTAAGAAATAGGATTGTAAGCTAAAGGAAACAAGAGAACTCTAGCACGGGTAGAGCGAAGAATTTGAAAGGGAGAGTACAAGGTGGAGGGCAGGGGGAGGGAGAGAGAGAGGGCAGAAGGGGGAGAGAGAGAGAGAGGGAGAGAGAGAATCTTAACCAGGCTTAAGATCAATACAGCTTGATCTCAAGACCCTGGGATCATGACCTGAGCTGAAATCAAGAGTCAGATGCTCAACCAACTGAGCACCCAGGTGCCCCCTGAGCAAAGAATTTTTAAGAGTGGTGTAAGAGGAGAGTAAAGTGACAGTAAAGGGCAGATGTGCAAAGTGCTAAAGATCAATAGAAAGGCTTTAGCTTTTATTCTAAGGTCAACAGGAAGCCACTGAAGGATTTTAAGAATAATCTGTTTTATACTTTGTTAGGATTATTCTGACTTCTGTGCACAGAAGAGATGCTAAGATGGTCTGGAAAAGTGAGTGAGTCTACTGTCAGTTCCAACAGTGGAGCTGGGTGTCCAGCTGGTATATACCCAGTGTCTGGCAGTGCTTGTGCACCAAAAACACTGTTTTTGGTGGAAGTTTAGATAAATGAATGAGATTACCTATCTATTCATTTTTATCTGACCCCAAATCTTTTCCAATGAGAAAGTTTACTATCTGTAGAGAAAACAACATCTTTAATGTGGGGGATTTTTTTTTTCTCTGAAGGACCTTGAATCATTAATGATAAAATGTCTTCAGAAAACTTTTAGTGTGTCATGTAGATGACAAATGAAAAGGCACATTGTCCCTCCGAGTTCTCAAAGCCTTAAGAAGCATATGCCAACAAAAAGAACAAACCTATAAATGAACATTATTCCCTGGAATACACTGGGTTTCCTTTTGTAGGAGTCAATTTTCAAAATGATACATTCTAACTTTTTTATAACAGCTTTATTGTTATATAATTGATGTTCCATAAGATTCACCCTTTTGAAATGCGCAGTTTGATGAATTTCACCATGTTGACAGAGACGCGCACCCATCACCATTATGTGATTTTACAATATTTTTATCACTTTCCCCTGCAAGAACAATCCTGTACACATTAGCAGTAATTCTTCATTCCCTCATCCCTCCCCCAATCCCTGGTAACCATTAATTTACTGTCTGTCTCAAAGGATTGTCTATGCTGGACATTCGTGTGACCGGAATCATGTGGAATGTAGTCTTTTGTGACTAACTTCTTTCACATAGCATATTGTTTTCAAGGTTCAGTCATACTG
Organism: Crocuta crocuta; assembly: GCF_008692635.1. NCBI lineage: Eukaryota > Metazoa > Chordata > Mammalia > Carnivora > Hyaenidae > Crocuta > Crocuta crocuta. The sequence continues at coordinate 3,208,496 of NW_027532599.1, forward strand.
TAGCATGTAACAATGCTTCATTCCTATTTTATTATAAAAAAAGTCTTCCAGGGGTGCCTGGGTGACTCAGTAGGTTAAGCATCTGACTTCGGCTCAGGTCTGATCTTGACATTTGTGGGTTCAAGTTCTGTGTCAGGCTCTGTGCTGACAACTTGGAGTCTGGAGCCTGCTTCAGACTCTGCATCTCCCTCTCTCTCTGCCCCTCCCCTACTCACACTGTGTGCATGTCTCTCTCTCTCAAAAATAAACCTTAATTTTTTAGAAATTCTATATGGCTATACGACATTTTATGTATCCATTCAGCAAAGTGATGAATATTCAGGTCATTTCCACTTTTTGGCTATTGTAAGTAGAGCCACCATGAATATGTATATATGTTTTTTAATAAGTATATGAATTAAGTTGTTTTCGGTATCCACCTTAGACTGGAATGGCTAGGTCATGCACTAATTCTGTGTTTAACTCTATAAAGAATTGCCTAACTTCTCTCAAGTGGTTGCACCATTTTACAGTCCCTCTGGCAATGCATGAGTGCCCAAATTTCTCCACGGCCTCACCAGCACTATGACTGGTGATTGTTTATATTATAGCCATCCTAGACATGTGAAGTGGTATCTCATTGTCTCGTTGTGGTTTGATTTACGTATCCCTAATTACTAACTGTGTAGAACATGTTTCGATATGTTCTATTAGCTATACCTTCTTTGGAGAACACCTTAACTCTTTGCCTATTTTTATTAGGTTATTTTTTATTGATGTGTTGCCTAATTGTATTAATTAGTGCCTTTATGTAAACATTAGCTTGGGGAGTATGATACGTGAGAGATGTCTTATTTGTGAATTTAAAGCAAATATTTCTAGTAACTCCATCATATTCTTGGAATTACATAATAGTTCTAACATTTTTTCTGTTTTATCCCTGATTTGTATTTTTTTTCTATTATGTACAGATATTAATTTTTTTACATGTATGTTGATGCTCCTTAGCATATTCCTAACAGATGGTCCTCATGAATACAAACTTTATTAACATAAGGTATACCTCTTCATTAAAAAAAAAAAAAAAAAAGGTATACCTCTTCATTTCTTTTTTCTTTTTTTTTTTTCCTTTTATGTTTCCAGCTTTTGTTGGTTTCCTGTACTCATCCTCTGGAAATAATCTCTCCAACTCTTGCCTGACATGTTTAGGTGAGCTGATCCCAGTTATGGCTCCAGGGTGGGAAAATGACCCAAAGGTGGCCCAGCAGGGGGCCAATAGATACCTCTGGGAGAAGAAAAGGCCCAAAATCATAGTGATGAGCGAGAGAATAGGGACTTTAGATCAATAAGAAATAAGTCCTATTTTTTTCTAGCTGGTTCAAGGAGAAGGTGATGACTCCAGAAGTTTTATGGCCTATGTTTTTACCGCCGGGAGACAGCCTGCCAGAGAACCAAACCAAGGTAGACAAAAGCGTCATTGAGAAGTAGGCAAGAAGCCTGACATTTATGAGGAACTATATCAAATCAGACCTGCGGTTATCTGTACCATTTGACCTTTTAGTTATATGGTCTAATATTCACTCCTTTCCTTAGGAGGTTTTCAATGAATTTGAGGTTCTGTCACTTTCCACCAAAAATAAATTGCCCATTATAAGCAATAATGTTTTCAGTGTCTTTTTTTCTCAATGCATTAAAGTATAGTTTTCAAAAAGATAAAATATATGCCTCTAAAACTAATATATAAAAAGCTATTGTGAAAGTCTTATTCAATTCCTTAATGAGGGAAGAAGCAACGCAATAAAGCTGCTAGAAAGAGATTAGCATTACAGTCGCTGAAAAAAGAACAGTGGTATAGTATTCTAATGTTAGAATAATAAAAGATAAGGTTAATATTTTTCAGGTAAATAAAATAAGGGCTTTTGGTTTTTTTCTCAATCAGACAAAAATAGCTTGTAATTCAATAGGGCAAAAATTATTTACAATGTGTTCATCTTCTGCAAATTAATATCTAACTTTACAGAGCACAGCATAGCCTTTATAGTGAGTAAAGCAGTAAGTAAAAAAGAAAATTACATGTACATAGTGATGACTCAGGTGCTTTGTCCTATTAAACTATCCAAACATTACAGGGTAATGTTTTGCCTTCTTTTAATTTTTTGGATATATTTTTGAGAAATACTCAGAATTTTTTTAATGTTTTATTTATTTTTGAGATAGAGACAGCGTGAGCAGGGGAGGGTCAGAGAGAGAGGGAGACACAGAATCTGAAACAGGCTCCAGGCTCTGAACTATTCCTCAGCACAGAGCCCAATGCGGGGCTCGAACCCATGAACCATGAGATCATGACTTGAACCGAAGTCAGACGCCTAACCGACTGAGCCACCCAGGCGCCCCAAGAAATACTCAGAATTTCTGAGGGGAATTATAACCACATAGTGTTTGGCACTCTAGGAGATTATTGTTACAGTCCAACTCCATCCACTTGGATGATAAAGGTTTCCTACCCCTAGATCAAACCTGGAGGTCACCTGGGCAATCACAGCCCCTTCCCCAGTGTGGTATCCATTATCACATCGACTGCTGATTGATGGAGTGACGGGAGATCTTCCTCAAATCATACTGTCCATATCGCACAGGTAGAGACAGCTCAAAGGTCATTGAAGAATTTAGGACATAGCTTAACACTGGCCCTCATACCCACCATGCACCTTCCCTGACTTTCTGTTTCTATCCCTTTTTGCATTCGCCTTGAGTGGTTTTGTAACAGTCGCAGTAGCAACTGCCACAGTGTCTCGTCTGCTTATTCTAGTCACCAAATAAACACAGAGAGTACCTGAAAATGGAAGAAAGAAACCGGAAGCTTCAGTTTTTTAAAATTGGGAGGTTCTAGCTGTCTAAAATGACATTTGCTGAAGAGTCAGATGTCAGCCCCCTCCACTCTGGTCCATTCTGGCCCTAAGGGCACAGTCCAAGGAGAAAAGTGGGAGTGGGGCAAAGACCCCATGGTTAGACTGAACATTCCTGAGATGTGAAGGCTTTGAAAAGTCCTCTGATTTCTTCCATAGTTGTTAAATGTGAAAACTGAGAAGTGAGTAGAGACCCTACTCTGGGCCTCTCCTAATGCATCTCAGATCCTTCCCTATACACATTCAAGGGCAGGTAGAAACATTCCAAGGGAAGCCCTAAGAGAGTCTTCTCTGGTCATCATCAGCTGGATTAGGTCTTCAAAGACACGAAATGAAAAGTTTATGGACGAAGTGGCCAGCCTGGGGAGGTGCAACCCTTCACTGCGCAGCTTCCCGAATAAGAACGATTACAGATATAGAGAGACATTTCCCTGCTTCGTTCTTGGGGTAGCCAAGGAGGGTCTCAGGTGCCCAGAGCTGCTAAGCATCTGCCCCGGCCTGCAGAGCCTAGTCTATGCCACCAGGGCCATGTGATATGACCAGTGACTTTGTGGACTAAGATGTGGCAAAACGTGGTAGGCACTGTCTTCTGGTCCCTTCTACCACCTCTACCGAGGTGTGCCCTGGATTTTAGGCACTTGGGACATTCTGGGCAGGACTCTCACTTCAGGGCTGTGTGCTTTGTTGTGGCCACAGAGTCATGGCAACCTGAGGTGTGCCATCAGTGGCTGTGGGGTCCACAGAAGTTCCACTGGTGGCCATGGTGCTCTATGTAGTGCTGACCTTGGAGGCTCCTTGCCCAGCAAGGGGGTTGTGCCAGGGGAATGGCCAGGCCCAGCAGCCTAAGGAACACTGTGAGACAGGGTGGTTTTTATAGTCAGGATGGGATTTCATGGTTAAAATTTTTTGTTATGGGGCACCTAGGTGTCTCAGTTGGTTAGGCGTCCCACCTCGGCTCAGGTCGTGATCTCATGGTTCATGAGTTCAAGCCTCACATCGAGCCCGCTGGTGTCAGCATGGAGCTAGCTTCGTATCCTCTGTGCCCTTCTCTCTCTGCCCCTCCCCCGCTCGTGCTCTCTACCTCAAAAATAAACTTAAAAAAAAAAACAACACCAAAAACGTGTTATTATGCAAGGTGAAACAAAGTACTGGCCACTAGAATGTCTGTCCTTCTAGATTAAAAATATGAAATTGAGAATATTTGCTATTTTGTAAGAGTTATGAGACCTTAATCAACTATTTTGGAAGCAAACTTTAAGACTTTCTATACGACATAGTAAACATGAAGACCACGAATGAAGGGTTAGGAAGATGCCACTCTTTCCTTGAACTTAAATGAGACACTTACAGGAAGCATGGGAAAGAGAAAAATCTAAATGCTTACAAGTTCAGATGCTGGTTGACATTATAAACCAAATTAACTCCTCAGAAAGGGCATCAAAGCAAATTCAACAAAGTAGCAACCAAAAGAGCCTTCAAAATCCAGCTGAAGAATGGAGAAAAGCTTCAGACAGCACTAACGAAACCTTTAGAAGTTTACTTTTGGAAGTAAATTCTAGTTTTTAGAAAAGCATAATATTGCTTTCATGCAAATCTCAAAAACAGAAGCATAGAGTGGGCAAATTTACTAAAGAGAAAAAATAACATAACACTCTGCCCACAGAGTGAGTCCTTAGTAATAAGAGAGTCAGATCAAGCCTCTGGGGGACACTTGGTTAGCAATGAGCGATTGGACTGCTGTTCGTGGGGAAGGCAGTATGGACTGTGCGAACATGAAACTGGATATAATGAAGACATAAGAAAATGGAGGCCTCTTAACTGGTGAAGCCAAAGGATTGCTGATTTATGGCGACCGAGTTTAGTACCAGTTTACAAACTCTTGAAGAACACAAGTGTACATAAAATCAACTGCAGAGGCTAAGATTATCAATGCACTTAAAAAACCATTTGAAAACTTCCCAAGCTTTCTTGCTTTGCTGCATTCAGAAAACACTCACGTAGATAGGGAGAGGCAAAAAATCCAACAGAAATATCATATTCCTCTTGACCTTAATCAATAAAAGGAAACAAATTTTTACATAGTATCCAATTTAGAGAGAATTTACTCTATTTGAGGTAAGGAGAATCATTCCCAACCACCCCAAAAACATCAGTGATGGATATGAAGTGTTACACACCTCAAAATTCAATCAAAAATACTTCAGAAAATTTAAAAAATAATCGCTGGTAATATTAAAACAGCCATATTCCCAGGAGACAGAAGCTCATGGTACTGAGATAAGAGTCTGCTCTCGCAGAGAAACATCAATAACTTAACAAAGCAAATGCATACATGACACAAAAATTGAATGAGGAAGAAACTAAAGGTTCAGAAACCTGTCTGCCCATTGCTTATTTTCCAGAAAAAGTGCATTCGGCAGAGGCCTGAGACCACAGGCAGGAATCTTCCAGATGCCAGATCCCTGAAGAAGGAGGAGCATTTGGCTGTGATAGTGAGAAAATGAAAAGATCCATGCCCTGTATCCACCACTTGTTGACCCCCAGGATTCCTCTCACCTGGCCAACTGCAGCCTGACTCTGCAAGTTCTCCAGAAGAGCCAGACAGAGCTGTGCAATTAACATAGTGATGCTAACGAGAAAACCTATAAAGAAATAGGAATGAGTAGTCTGGAAAGAAGATGTTGGGAAATCAGTAAAAAAATAATAATAATAATAATAAGGCTTCAAATATCTGAAATTTAAGATGGCCAAGACTTAGTCCCTATCTTCAGAGCATTACAATCTATAGCACCATGAATTTTCAAACACCTAGAACTATCCACAAGCGTGACGGGCCACCCTTCCAGGAAATCTTTGTCCAGATTTCCCTTTATAGACCTTCAGATCTTTGCAAGGCACTTAATTATTCCTCTTTTAGGAAATTAGGTAGAAATAAAGAATCATTGTTATCAGTACTTATTTGTAAGTAAGTCAGACTACAGTCTTTCTCAGAAAGATAAAATCACAAATCAATCATCCAACATTTGATGCAATACCAAAGCTTTAGGGACTATTTATCTTTAAATTATGCAAGCCTATTATCTAATGTGTTTCTTTAAACAATTTGGGCTTACCTCATGTAAGGTGCATGGGTCGTGACCGGCCCTCACCACTGGAAATCATTTCACCCTCCAGAGACATTATCAAAGGGCCAAAGCGGACCTCCCCTCCCCTCATGATCCACAAGTGCATGGGGCAAATATCCAAAAGGTGAAGGATTCAGATCTAATCAAGCATGTGAAGAAAATTCTTACCAGCAAAGGTCAATCAAGTTATAGAACTATCTCGATATATTGTAGTATTTATTTGAGTAGAAAATCACTGGACAATAGGACCTTTGACTCACCTCTGGTCAGAAAACATTTGCCTCTTTCCACATCTGAAAAGAGCTCAATGGGCCAGCACTACCCACTAATTAGTGCTACATACCACTGTCACCATTCTGTAACAGCAAGCCCCCTATCACTACCTAGTGTACAGAATTCAGCAGATAAAACATTTTGAAGTGATCTTTGCATAAGATGATAACTTGGATTTGATGGCCTCTCATGATCTAATGAAATCTTCCTGTCTTTCTCCATTAGCTTATAGATTTTTCTGCTTTTGGTTGGCCCACTATGATTAGATTTTTTTCTGAGATGTCTTTTACCCTAGAAACTGTATCTTTCCCATTCAGTTATTATTAATTTAATTCTTATGCCTTTCCATTTTCCCTTGGGGAACTTTGGTTTTACTTCTCAGAAGAGCGAATCCATCTGAATAACATATGAATTCCAAGTTAAACATTATCCCTCTATGTAAGTTAAATAAAAATTAGGCAAAGGTTAAAATTATATCTTTAAATATATGATGGATGTACTTTCAATGAAGTTTTGCCCAACTACCCGTACAAATGTGTCCATAGATAGTTGATTTATAACCCTGAGTCACAGTCTTTTATTCCGCGGCAGACAAATGCAAAAATGTACATGAATGAAAACTCATAAAAAGAAAAGTTTGCTTCACACATAACACCATCTTGGGGAACGTTGGAGGTGGTCATTGAGAGCACATAACTGTTGACTGATACGTGAGCTGGACTCAGACAAATGGAGGCTCCTGACCCTCTCCTCTGTCCTTGGAATGTACATTTCTTCCGCCACCCCCACACTAGGAACCATATCAAGGATGCAGCCTTGAGAGAGTAATGTGTCACCTCAATCTTACTTGCCCTACAATCCCTATTATACAAAATCATATAACATGGTGATTTTTAGGAAACTGTATAAAATAGAACAAAATTAGTGCCTTACCAGAAATAATGCAGCCTACTATTTTAATTTTCCTTTCAGTTTATGTGGGAGAATATCATTGAGAGACCTAAAAACATATGGTTAATTTATTATGCTTTAATGCTACAGATAACAGATAAATGTGAATGTGGATAGAGGAAGTGATGAGGTATTAGTTATCTCAATACCATAGTTTAATTAGAGTGCACCAGTGTGTACAATTCACCTTAAACTCCATTTTGATAGGTATTAAAATTGAATTGAATAGCTATTCTAAAGTAATTTGAATGCAACCAGCTGAATCTCTACTAATAGTGAATAGGTAAGAGATGTGAAAACTGATTATCTATTTAAAAATACAAATTAGGACTTTTACTGTTTTAAATTATGTTTCTAAACCC